>NC_085916.1:0-305385 GCF_035658355.1 Kwoniella shivajii
AACCCCTAACCCCTAACCCCTAACCCCTAACCCCTAACCCCTAACCCCTAACCCCTAACCCCTAACCCCTAACCCCTAACCCCCTAACCCCTAATCTTCCGACAGGGCTGAGATTTGATCCCGACTTAGGGGATCAAGTCCCGAGTGAGTGAAGATAAATTCTCATGCATCCCACACATCATCCTTGGCCCTCTCAGTATTTTATTCAAGCTCACACAGCCTGTACTTACCAGCCCAGCCCGTTGGAATCACTCGGATACCTGCCGGACCATCTCCCGGCCCTTCTTCACTCACGACCCATCTGGGCACCGGTTTAGGGGTCAATTGGCGAGGTGAGTGAAAATAAATTCTCATGCATCCCACACATCATCCCCAGCCCTCTCAGTATTTTATCCAAGCTCACACAGACTGTCTCCAACAGCCCAGCCCGTTGGAATGCTTCAGATACATCCAAACACCATCTCCGGCCTTTTTCACCCCGACCCCAAGCCTTTTCAGCCCGTCCACCCGACCGACTGAAAATAAATTCTCATGCATCACACATCCCACCTATGCATGAATGGTTTCCAGATACAGAATCAGCATGCTTGCCTCTGCCGGGAATCCATGAAAAACGGATGCATGGAAATTCCCACCCTGGGGACGACCCCTGGCACGGGCATGTAACCCCTAACACATGCATGTCCGAGAATGACGTGTATCCAAATGCCACGTGTAAACGAGTATGTCATATGTCGAATTCTCCTACAGTAAGAACGCTTCAAGAGAGATCGTGAACCGCCTTCCCCCCTCCTCACATAAACATCAGTGAACAGGGCTGCACAGCCCGTGCTGGTCCATCACGTGTACGGCAGCTTCCGGAGATATGAGTCTATCCGGTTCATTCGCCATCAGCCAGCTAGCGTTGACGGACTTCAACGGTCAATGCACCGTGAAATCCGTTTTCTCCGGTAACCCAATTTGACACCTCCAACACTGCAGTTTAAGATCTTTATATAATGGTACGATTGCACAAGCAAACTTGCGTTTTTGCAATCCACCATTACACAAAACAAGATAAAATGTCTGTCACAAACGTCGAATCTCTTCAATACGGTGTGGCTACCGCATCTCTTGGCTTTTCGTCCAAGTTCACTTTGGAAGACAAATTCGCTGCTATTCAAAAAGCCGGTTTCAAATTCGTTGAACTCGGTTTCTCTGGTTATGTTGAATGGGTCAGACAAAAGCTTCCCAATCTGTAAGTGATGATCAGCAAGGTGAATCAACTAGACAACTGATCATTTGGCAGCCCCGCTTCCACTGCTCCTGAAGAATACGCCGAAGGTGGAGAGCCTGATCCCTCAGATCAGGAGCTTTGGCAAGCTTTGTATAGCAAAACCGACGATGTGAAGGCTCTCGCCGCTAGCTTCGACTTGACCATATTGGTACTTCAACCATTGAATCAATTCGAAGCATGGTCCCCTGGAAGTGAGAGACAACAATGGTGTCGACGCAAGGCAGAGAAGTGGTTACCTCTTTGCTCAAAACTCGGTGTCAAGCAATTGCAGGTTCGTTGTTAAATCTTTCATCCTCTTCAGATGTCCTAGCTGATGTAAAGGGCGATCAGGTTGGCTCAAACGACAAGCCAGAAGCTCCAGCCACCTTCGAAGAGATCGGCCGTGACCTTAACTGGCTCGCAGAGCTTGGAGCTAAACAGAATCCTCCTGTAAAAATTGCATATGAGAGTTGGTGTTTCGGAGAGAGACTTGCTAGTTGGGAGGATACCTGGAAGCTTGTGCAGCTAGGAGTGAGTGCGCGTTCTGATCCTACCCTTTGTATCGACTGACAAATGAGTCATGACAGGACCATCCAAATCTCGGACTTTGCTTGGACACTGCTCACTGGCCTTTGTCTCCTATATACGGCTATGATCCTACCACTGGGGAGGGGTTCACCGATCAACAATTCAAGGAGATGCTCGGTCGACTTTCGGAGATCCCAGGAGAAAAAATCTTCTATGTTGAGCTCTCCGACGTACTCAAACCCGTTGTACCTTTGGGCAAGGGTTCTCCTTTCGACGAATGGAGGGTAAAGGCAAACTCACCTCGTGGAGACCGATTCGTGTGGGCCGTTTGCGGGCGTCCTGTTCCCTTTGTTGGCAGAGATGCGGGTAGACAAGTCAAGACCCAGGATGACATGGGTGGCGCTCGAGTATTGGAGTGTTTCAAGACCATTTTAGCCTCTGGATTCAATGGTAAGTTGACCGATTGATCTGCATCGAAGGCTTACTGGCTGATGTCCTACGAATACGAAGGCCCCGTCATGTGGGAATGTTTCGAAGCTCTTACTATGGAGAAAGACGACGAAGACATCCCTGCTTTGTACGCCAATGCTATGTGGGAGTCTAGAACCAAACTCATTGAAGGTATCAAGTCAGGATAGACTCTTGTACTGTAAAGAATGCAAATCATAATCAGATAGACATGCCTTCTTCTGGGCCGTGAAGTCGTTCCGTCCTGCTGAATCAGTATGCATAGGTATTGAGCTTAGATCCTGCCGTGTAATGTTATCAATGTGCCCTCTCACAGGTGCCCGTCGCTGTCACGATGACAAGCAGGAAACGCGTTCCAAGGTAGAGGTGTGGACGCCTGATGCAGTCATATCGGCAATCGCGTCGCCCAGACTCCCAGACTTCACCTTTTCATGATTCCGGAAACGCGTGTCTAGCTATTGAAATGCATGCGACGTCTGAATGTTGGTACGTATCGTTGCACAGTCGAGACTCGTTTTTCTACCCAGCGAAAGAACCCTTGAATCTGTTCCTTTCTACTCCTTTAAAGCCCAGACCTTTGACTACGAAAAGGTCGCCTCCATCGGACCGATCAGGAAGGGTGTCCCCAATGTAATCCGAGGCAGCGGATGTTACAAACAAGTCTTCGAGATTGGGACCTGGTGTAACAGCAATCAATCGATGACCGACCTCCAAGCAAGTTTATCTACATAGACTCACCTCCAAATACGCAGCAGGTCATGTGCCACGCCTTTGGGAAATCGATCACTACATCGATCTCTCCGGAAGGGGTAAGGCGCACGACTTTGCCGGCAGCCCATCGAGCGGACCAAACACCCCCCTCGGCGTCGGTACACATTCCATCTGGTTCACCATAGCTTTTGTCGAGAATGGAAAAGGTTCTACGATTGCTCATCTTGCCCGTCGGCTGCGATAGGAGGTGATCAAAGATGGCCCAGATTATTATACGCATCACCTACCAGATCATAGTCAAAACAGGCAATCTCTCCTATCCAGCTATCCGTAAAGTACCTAATGTTTCCTCTTTTAGCATTGTTGACGCCTCCCGCCTCTGCTCGTGACTCACATCGTTTGACCATCCTGAGTCCAGCCCATTCCGTTCGTGCAAGTAATTTGATCAAGGACAAGCGGCGCCACGAACGATCCGTCCGCGGCTTCTTCCAGAGAGAACATGCGACCATCTTTTGTGCCATGTTCTAGTCCCAAAGTTCCCGATAAGAAACGACCCTTAGGGTCGACGGTTCCTTCATTAAACCTCTTTTCCTTTCCGTTACATTTCGCGTCAACATCGATCGGAATAATTGGCTTGTTCGAACCATCTGGGGGAAAAGGAAGAGATGAGAAGGGCACAAAAGCAAAGCCAATGTCAATAGCTGCTATCAACTGAGTTCATTATTAGCCCGTGCGCGGCAGCTGGAATAGTGAGAAATTGCTTACACCGGAACCATCTTGTATTCCAGACAGAGAAGTGATCTTGTTCGCGAATGTTTGGTAACCATGTGTACCTGTGGAAGGTTCATATGTGTAGATTTTACGTTGATCGATATCGACGAGATAGAGTCTTTGTGAACGAGTGTCCTGTGATTGCAAACCCAAAGCCTCAGCGTTGTCCTTGCGGCTTGGAGGTGAGCAGATCACAAACCCAAACGGCTCCTAATCAATGTGTTTCATTATCAGCCCTTGAACGCGCAACGATGAGATAGCATACCTACCTTCGCCTAGAGTGCAGCTCAGCTTAAGCAAAGGTTCAGTAACCGTGATATGTTTGGCCATTTTGCTTGCTACCCGATGCATTCAGCGATTGTTGCTTCACTATGTCGAGGAAAAGGTAAAATGACAAAGGATTGGCCAAGTAATTGTTGGGAATCAATCCTCCACGTTAGCCAAGTTCGATAACTCCGATATCTCCGTGGGTTCCCTGAAACCCACCACACTTCGTCCGCTCAACAATCTCGGTTTTCCAGCCGGGTTTCTCTATTCATGTTGTTACTGTTCTTGGGTATACAGCGAGCGTCGTGCAAGAATGTCACAGGAACCCATACCCCCGTCCCAGACGTCCTTGACCGAAATACCGCTCTCTGAAACCCGCGAACCGCAAGATCCTATGGGCTCCGCACCACCACGGAAAAAACGTAAACAAAGACAGCAATTCAGTTGTGCAGGTAAGTCGAACTGGGTTCAAGGGGGCAAAGCCTATTTTGGCTGATGTATGGACTAGAGTGTCGAAGGTTAAAGCTCAAGTGCGATCGACAAGGTGAGATCAAACAGATGCACGGATTTACCTGGATCGTTCTGCTTTCTTGAGAATCTGATTCTGTATTGCTATTTATTTAGTTCCGTGTGCCAACTGCGTCAGAAGGTCTTGTGGGCATCTGTGTCCAGAGAGAGAAAGAACCCAAGGCAACAAGTAAGTTTTATAGATATATTAATCGGACCGATTATATTCACTTGTCCCCACACTCGCTTATCTGGCTCCAAAGGGGATCAGATGGTCTTTTGTCGCGATTAGAAACTCTTGAGGGTGTCTTGCAGCAGCATGGGATACCGGTACCTACATCTGAACAGTCCTCTTCTCAAAATCGCTCTCCATCTCCGGCTGGCACGTCGTTGTCACGAGCCAACCCGACTCCTCGACCAGTGCCGTCTTCGGAACAAAATCTTACGACTGAAGTCTCCAATCGCAGCCCAGACTCACCAAGCGGAACTGGAGCGGCTCTTTCGCAATTAGCTGATGCTGCTGTTCAGATGGACGAAGAAACATCTCCCGGTCTAGGGAGCTGGACAGCCCCTGTGCAGGCTCCTCCGCATACGCATCACGTGCAATTTGATTTCAGCACCCCGTCTACAAAGTCATTGGGGTCTGACCGGACACTGGGACTATCAGGACGTCCGCCGTCTCCCGGAAATCACAGTTACGGTACTCTGGTACTCAGTCAGGGTGGCAGGTCCAAATACCTGGGACCCACGGCAGCAAGCGAATGGCTCAAGGACGTGAGTCTCTTAGTCATCATGATTACCTAGATAAAGCTGAGACATTTCACGCGGACGCAGCAAGAGTGCATTGAACCTCTCGAATCACCTTCCGCATCCCGTATGCCCTCGCCTGACCGCCAGGAGGCATACAGCATATCATCACAAGACGCACCCATTCAACCATCATTCCCGTTTCGAAGCCACCATCAATCGATCGCCAATCTGCTTGCGAGATTGCCGACGATTGAAGAGGGTTCGATGCTAGTAGACTGCTATTACCGGTATTTTGCGTGGCAGTGAGTGATGTATCACTTTCCTGGTACTCAGTCCTCGGTAATCTTGAGCAACGCATTCTTCTTTAGTTACGACGTTGCGCCTAAAGCAACATTTCAACCCATCTTCAACAGGGCGTACCAAAGACCGGCTGGAGGATCTCGCCACGTGGTGGCTCAAGAGCTCGCCCTCGTGTATGCAATTTTAGCTATGGGTGCTCTGCATAATCTGGAATTTCGACCGAATGATCCTTGCGGAGAAACTTATTGTAACTTAGCCAAAGCGTGTTTGGCCAAAGGTGACTTCCTCGTACAAACCACTCTAGCTGGTATACAGACTCTCGTGAGTAAAAAGTCTGGTCATATGATGAGCGGGCCAAGCTGAAGTGATACTAGCACGTTATGGCACATTACTTTCTGTAAGTATGGCCAACAAACGCCCTCGTGAAGGCGTTGGGCTGATTATAGAATGGTGTAGGGAGACTGAGAGGGTCGTAATGGCGATGCCGCCTGGCCGCTGTGGGGGATGGCTATGAGACTAATCCAAGCTGTGAGCGATTGTCATCCATGGCTCCCATGAGAGTACGTCGAGATTGACCAATTTGCCATAATAATTAGATGGGCATGCACCGCGACGGTGCGCGCTGGAACCTCCCTGCTGAGGTAGTAGAGGAGCGTAGGTAGGTGATGATCTACCGTCATGCTGATCAAGGTTGACCTCATGATTGCTGTGTCAGACGCGTCTTTTGGGAATGTAATACTGCCGATATTTTCCAGGTGAGCATTAACGTTACGGGAGACAAATGAGTTTTTTACTGAAACAGAGTTGGTAGGCCAACTGCTTTTCTCGACCGTGAGTTTTCGAATGGATGCTTGGCTGTTGCGAATCAAGCTGATCTTATTCGAACGACCAAGGTGTACAATGTCACCCGATTATATAGATACCGCTTTTCCAGCCAGCAGACGAGCACCTTTTGAGAAAGATTTTTTCATTCTCAAGTTTGAACTGACACAAATCTCGGTCTCGTAAGTGAACAAAGCCTACTAAACGCGACCGCTCAGCTGAATATTCATCTTTTAGCATCTTGGGTAACGCAATGCAAGTGAAGGCGGCACCGTATAGCACCGTTGGGGAGCTGCATCAACAGCTGTACGTTAATTTAGCGAGTCCAAGACATCAATTGACCTGATTCGGCTTTGACCTGTCGTAGAAGCGATTTTGAGCGGCAAATTCCGTATAATTTTCGATGCAGAGCGGCTCTCTTGTCAATGCCATCCGTGTACGCGGATCCTGTCGGGGCTATACGAGAGAGTCCGCCGGCTTCGCAAGCTAATCTGATCATCAATCTACAGGTGAGTGATGTCCATTTCAAACTCGTATGGCTCATGCTAATGTGCTCAAAGCAATCAACTCTTGCCATCAATCTTTCCGAGACCCTCCTCTTCCTGCATCGACCCTACTATGCGCAAGCCTTACATGACCAATCTGAAGAACCCACTAAATCCTCCTTTGGACCTTCTTTCCTCGCAGTCGTAGAGCGGTGTCATACCATCATCAGTGTGGTTACCAATCTCTTTTCTCTTCACCCAAATGTCTGCGCTCGCCATTGGTTTCTCTGGGTGAGTCTTCATGACACTGTTGAAGTCTGGTGCTTGTGTTCATTATTCTCTCGAATTTATTAGTATCATGCTTTCAATTGTGCAGTATGTCTCGGGACGCTCATCTTCCGAAGCCCGCAAAACGCTCTGGCAGGATTTGCCCTATCCCAGATTGACGCTACTATTGCCGTCTATACCGCAGGGGTTCAAGGCGGCACATCGAAGCGCATGCTAAACAACCTGCGCTGGCTTCTTCGACTCAGAGCCCAAGCTGCCCGGAAAATCGATCGGACAGTCGCTCCGGATATGCAAGCGGAGAGTACGGCCGATAGCGACGACGAGAACATCGAGTTGATTGGATGGAGAACGCGTTTGATTGAGCGAGTATCCAAGGGGTCTCAAAAAGCCAGGACCATTTCTCACAACACGCCCAGCGTATCTGGCGCTACCGAATCGCCAAACGCCGATGTGAACGATACAGTATCTATCGCACTGCAGCAGTTGTTGGGGAACTCGCAAGGACAGGGACAGGAGTTTCACAATCCGGCACAATCTGGAAGCGGTGTCAACATATCCTCCAACGAGCTTTTTGATACCTCGACAAACGATCTTGTGAGTTTCGCATCACGCGTTTGTCACGCAGCTGGCTGACGTGTCGCCAAAGTTGCATCAATTCTGGGATCCCATGATGCTGCAGGAAATACCTGAATCTTCTGGACAACCGACTGCGGTGAGTACTATTGTCTGTTTTATAAATATTCATGATGGCTAACACTGGTCATCTAGGGGACAAATTGGTGGGACTGGGACGCGGGATTGGGGGCAGACCAGGGAGCAGGAGGTGTATAAGAAGGACAATCGTATGTCACATGCATGTATACTACATCTCCTCAGGAGATTGTGATTGCCAATGAGCCCTCGAGCTCTCGCTGGATCAAAGCGTTCCATGTGTACGTGCAACCGAATTGATAAAACAACATGAATCGTTGCCTTACGGTATAAGCCTCGACAAATCGCAGCAACATGCGGAACAAACTCAGGTAAAATCATCTCTCGTTTCTTGGCGCTATCCTGTCCAATCTCATCTGAATTATCACTCACGGTAGTCGGCACTCCATTTTCTTTGTGTACAAAGCGATCATACCAGGACAGAGCCCTTAGTTAAATCACTTCCCCGCTCAATCACATGAGGATATCTGCTGTCAGAATGTGACCCCGTAGTCAGTTACGTACATCATGGCTCGATAATGTAAATTGTCGGGTGCATGCAGGAAAAGTAAGATAAAAATTCTCATTCCAGAGCGTAAACTGCTGACCTCATGGCAACGCAGCAAAGCATCCTTAACCGGTCCTCTTTAGCATCGCGCGTGTGATCTGGAGAAAATCCAACCGCTTCTTCCGGTGAGCGGGAATATGTCTTTATCCGTTCCTGCTAGTCATCTTTTGTCCGTGATCTCGTCGGGTCAGTTCTGGTTCAAAGAATGGGACGAATTGGTATAAATATATGGGGGATTCCAAGCGATAAAAGAAACAAATCCTCCCGCACTTGTAATCATCCACACCAAACCTCTTCCTCAGACCATTCACGCCAATCCCAACAGAGCAAACACTAAAATGGTTAAAGTCGAAGGAAAAAGTTAGTCTTCTCAGACAATCTAGATGACACCTCGTATATCGTCTGCTCACATATTGTACACCATAGCATACATTATCACTGGTGGATGTGGAGGAATTGGAGGCACAGTAGCCAAGTCTATCATTGCCAAAGGTGGTTACGTTGTCGTGAGTTAATTTTTGGAGGATCCATGAGGTGGACGCCGGGAATGACGTGCTTATTTGAATTTCAGTCATTCGACATCCTTGAGACTGAAGCCGGCGAAGCCAAAGTGAAGACCTACCACCCCGAGCGAGCTTTCTACTTCAAATGTAACATCGCCGATCTAGACTCTGTTGTTGCTGCAACCGCCGAAGCCCTCAAAGTCATCCCCAAAGGATCTCTCTTCGGAGCTGTTCACTGTGCAGCTATCGCTCCTGGCCGACAATGGAACAACAAGCTTGTCGACAGCTGTAAGGTGAGTGCTCAATGTACCCGTCTGTATGATCTGACCCCGTCACCTGATGGTAGACCTTCACCAAAGTCCTCGAAGTGAATGTCTTCGGTACATTCGCCGTAAATGCTGCCATTGCAGATGCCATCAATTCCCAGTACCCTGATGAAGGACCTTTCGCCCCTAGAGTCACTGAAGAACGAGGTTGTATTGTGAACATCGCCTCCGTTGTTGCTCAACCTGTACCAGCGCGATGCTTGACCTACGGTGTTTCAAAATGTGAGTACTCAGAACTTATAGAGCGTATGAAGTTATGGCCTAACTCTATATTGGAACAACAGCGGCCGTTCTTGGCATCACCCAAGGTATGGCTGACTTCCTTGGCCCCTCTGGTATCCGAGTCAACTCAGTCTCCCCTGCCGTGGTGGCTTCAGGTCTCATGAGTTCCGATCGACTGGTGAGCAAATTTTGATGTATCTTCCCAGTGTCAAGCCTGACATGTGATAAACAGCCTTATTTCCAAGGAGAACTTGAGGCTGGTGTCATCTTCCCTCGACGAATTACTCATCCTGACGAGATCAGCGATGCCATTCTATTCTTATTGGAGAACTCGATGATGAATGACTTCAACATCCGAGTGGACGGTGGATGGAGAGGAAGCAGCAACTGGGGTGGACCCAATGACCGTAAGCGGTTTCATGCTCCCAACTGATGTGTATTTCGCTAATATTTTTTGCAATGAAATAGCCCGAAAGAACGCTTTGTCTTTGGAGTAAAAGTGGTTAGCCTAATTGCGGGTAGTATCATTCACATTCAATAGTAGTCCAATGTAAATACGGCACTTCATGCATTGCAATATCTTCCATCATGATATCAGTACTCCACGTTGCTCCTTGCACACTTTCGATCTGCTGCAACAAATCAGGGTGACATAGCTCTGCAGGTCTAGGTCTTATGATTGCATACATAGCTATGGTTGCTCCCTGTCGTGCGGCTTCGCTGGGTTTGGACCGATATGATTGTGACGTGGTCTGGAGACGGATAAAACGGACAAAGCAAGAGACACCGTCATCCATTTCTACTTCCGGTAAACCCGATCACACCTTAACTGTTCCCTGAGAGTGACGTGGTGGGCTTATCCTATCCGCCGGTATGACCTGAAAAGTTCGACAAGACAAATTTGCAAAGTATTGTTCCGCCTGAAAGTGACCCTGGCCCCCAGCGGGGGTTCAAGAAGGTTTTATAAAGACAAACTAGCGAATTTTCCATCGTTTTTGGCCCCATTGTTTCCGTTCAACCAAGTTTGTAGTGTATCGATTCATACATACACAGCTCATCGCAATGGCACCGGCCAAAACCAGAAAGGAAGGATCTTCTGATGGTCAAGATGGACATCCAGATTACTCGCTCAATATGATCGTGAGTTTGAAAACGTATACCAGCTGACTGACAGCCTTCTCACTCTACAGGACGAGGACTTGATCCGTTCCGAAAACGACGATAAACTCACCTTGTATTTGTTTTTTCTGATTTTAGCCGTGAGTTCAGTTATGCAATACAAGGTATTATTATGCAATGGTGTGTATGATTCTCTAGGCCGCGATAGCAGGATTTCTTTTCGGTTATGACACGGCTGTCGTAGGTGTGGCACTCCCATTGATTGGGACCGATCTAGGCAGTGAATTGTCTTCTGCTCAACAAGAGATAGTCACTGCTGGTACGACAATTGGTGCCATATTTGGCTCCGCCATTTTGGGATCGTTAAGTGACAAATTAGGACGAAAGTGGTCTATCACCATCGCAGATTTGTTGTAAGTTGTGCGGTACGGGACTGTGTAACATCTAATGACAAATCTTCAGCTTTACTGTAGGCGCTGTTTTGATCGCATGCAGCTACTCATTAGCGCAAATAATTGTCGGTCGAGTTATACTAGGTGTAGGAGTGGGAGGAGCAGCGGTTATTGCCCCCATGTACATCACCGAGCTTGCCCCCACAGCAGTACGTGGTAGATGTATTGGCATTAAGTGAGCTATTTTGTGTGCCAAGTGCTCCACACGATCTATAGCTGATTCTTCGATTTAGTGCCTTGTTCATTCCTGTTGGCCAAGTCGTAGCGGCAGGCATCGGAGCTGGTGTACAGAAAATGAAGCATGGATGGCGACTTCTCTGTGAGTCGACTTCGGCTTCTTTAACATCCGATGTTGATCATATGATTCAGTCGCTCTTGGCGTTGTCCCTTCTATGGTACAGCTTTGCCTGATGCACTGGCTGCCTGAATCACCCCGAGTCTTGATACTTCGCGGTAAAAAGGAAGAAGCCCGTCAAGTCATGGCAAAAGTGTACAAAAATGCTCCGGAAGCACAAATCGAATTCAAGCTCAGAGTAGCGGAAGAATACGTTGCGGCCACCACCAGACTACAACGGGAGATGACCCTTTCTCAACGTGTCCACAAACTCTGGACCACAAAAGCATACAGGCGACCTATCATAACCGTCAGCGGACTGCAATTCTTTGGACAGCTGTGTGGTTTCAACGCTCTTCTGTATTACGCCGGAACTTTATTCGGATTACTCGGCCTGTCAAACCCCGCTCTGGGCGGTCTCATCCCATCTGGAGTCAATGCGCTTTTCCTGGTGAGTCTCCATTTCCATTAGTCAACCTCAACTTTGATGCTCAGCTAAACTACTGTGAAAAGATCATCGGTATGTCTTTAGTGGACCGCGTGGGACGCCGTGGTTTGCTAGTGTGGTTTGGGCCTATCATGGTAAGATCATTCTTTGCCATTACCTTTTCCTACACTGACCTGAACTTGGGCTTAGATTGCAGGCCTTGTTTGGAACATCGCTGCATTCCATCGTGAGTGAACAATATGTCATGAACGAATTGGACTGATATTTCATAGATCTCTGTGAACCGACTGGGGGACTATTGGACACCTCTTATGTGTACGACAAGACCGCTGTAGGCATCGTCATCGGGGGAATCGTGCTGTTCACCGCCGGCTTCGGTATGACCTATTCCCATTTGGCTTGGTATCAATCCGAATTTTTGGCGCTTGAAATCCGAGCTTCCGGCTCAGCCATTGCTACCACAACCTGTTGGATCGCAAACCTCATCGTCTCGGTGTCTTTCCTATCAGAACTCGAAACACTTACTCCTGCTGGAACGTACGGTCTTTACCTAGGCTTTGTAGTGGCAGGATATATTTTTGTCCTCTTCTGCTATCCGGAATCGAGTAAGTCAACTTGAGCTTGTACCCTACAGAACGAAACAGCTAAACAGAATATTTCCGCAGAGGGACTGTCCATTGATGAGATCGCGACTGTATTCCACGAAGGTTTTGGCATTAAAAAATCGGTTGAGATGCGCCAGGCAAAGGCCGAGCTCCGCGCCAAGTGGGCGAAGGAGAAGGATGGAGGAGTTCATGACTCAGCCAAGAAAGCGAAGGAGACTGCACATCTCGAGTTCGCTCCCCGAATTACCCGGGGTTTCAGGGATGACAACGACAATCAGGCCTGAACAACGCAAACCCGATTTGGTAAAGAATGACTGGAAACAGGGGGAGGAAACCTTTTAGCAACCTAATCCGTTGCTGCAACGTCCTTGTTCGTCGTAATAGAAGTATAGAAACATAGATTTTAAATCAGGAGTTGCCTGCCATGCGGGTATGCATTCGTCCATATATTCACTCGCTCTCTTCCCCGACTCATGATGAATGAGACATTGCACTTTGGACTGGGCCCCGATTGCGGTTATTGCCCATCAGTCCGCCGCTTAAGATATCCACATTTAAAAGTAGCACTTGATTTGGGTGTTTGCAACGCTGCGATACAATTTCTGCTTGAAGCAGCAGGCAAGATACTTGTCATGCTCGTTAGCTATAGTTCATGGAAATGAACGCTGCTCCAATTCTGATCTCACCTTCGTGTGTTGACCTGCAAAGCAACGTGGATTTCTTGCCGATTCCAGTGGTCACAAGCTAGACTACCACTGGTTGGCGATTCTTCCAACTCAAGCGACAACCCATCTCACTTCTCCCCGTGTCTTTAGCTCCGCGGCGCGGACATATATCTGCCACGGTCATGGCTCATGTGCTCTGACCTGCTTTGTAAACCCGTTAGGTCTCACCGGCCGACTCTTGAGAGCGGCACGAGTACATTAGAGCCGCCAGAGGGTCCCATTTGTTCGGAACTACTGGCAAATAAATTACGACACGCGTTTCGCTTATGAGTTTTGAAGGGTTGGACAGAATTGCAAATGGTGAGCTAGGAACCCCGTTATTTCCGTGCTCATTTTGTTTCCGACAAACAAGCTAGCTCATACCGGCGAAAGCGGATATATTAGAGAGGTACGACTTCTTTTGGAGTCCCACCAAACGTCCCATCAGGGAAGAACGGGCTCCGGGTTTCGCCCCACGTCAGTCACTGGCTGCTGATTCAGATCCCCTTTTCCGCCATTCTGTCATGTCTCACGAAAAGTACTTAAAGAGCGGATTGAACGAGCTGAATGTACTGTTTCACCCTTCTCTTCCACCCATTCGAGCTATATCAAGTTTATACAAACCCAATCGATTACAAGAAGATATGCAGGAGATTAAGCGCAACGATATCACGCCTGAGAGCGCATCCATGAAAGGCGATCTCATCTATGGCACCAAACCTGAAGCTGTTCACTATGAGAATGCGCCTACTTTTGAAGGCGCAATCACATCAGGTCATCTCATTGTGAGCGTTCATTCTCAGCGGAACTACAAGTCCGCCCCGACTGACTCCAGCGACCACACAGGATGAAAACCTTTTGCGAGCCGAAAATGAAGACAAGGTTACCCCTTACTTCATCTTCCTTATCTCGATTGCCGCAGTGGCGGGATTCCTGTTCGGATATGGTAAGTGGTTTTCATCCCCATAAGGTTTGCTTATACCGACGATTTGTCCCAGATACCGCGGTCATTGGATCTGCTCTGCCACTGGTTGGCACAGATCTTGGACACGTCATCTCCACATCTGAGCAAGAGATCATCACCGCTGGTACCACCATAGGTGCCATCTTTGGTGCTATGATCTTGGGTGGCCTTGCTGACAAGATTGGCCGAAAATGGTCGATGGCCCTCGCCGATCTCTTGTGAGTGTCATTCTTCTTTGGCTCGATAGCTTACGCTGACAATTTACAAATGAAAGCTTTACTGCTGGAGCGATCATCATCGCAGCTTCATACTCGGTGCCTCAAATGATTGTCGGACGTCTTATTTTGGGTGTCGGTGTCGGTGGTGCCGCCGTCATTGGACCATTGTACATCACCGAGCTTGCTCCTACAGCCGTTCGAGGACGATGTATCGGTGTCAATGCTTTCTTTATCCCCTTTGGACAAGTCATAGCCAGTGCTTTGGGTGCTGCCTTCCAGAATAGAGTTCCAGCTCACATTGCTTGGAGATTACTGTGTAAGTACTAGTGGTTCCTTGAGAATAGAGTTTGGCGTTGTAGAGTATAGCGTTGACTCTGGGTGCTCTTACGACAGTCGCTTTGGGAGTCATTCCGTCCATCGTCCAACTCACCTTAATGCATTGGTTACCGGAGTCTCCTCGTGTCTTATTGCTTCGCGGAGATACCGAGAGGGCTAGAGAAACCATCAAGACTATCTACAAAGGTGCCTCTGACGAAGTGATTGACTTCAAGATGACAGTCACCCAGCAGTACGTCGACGCTACCACAGTCATGCAGAGGCAATACACTATCTTGCAGCAATGGAAACGACTGTGGACCCACAAGCCTTACCGACGTGCCATTATTGCTGTATCTTTGATTCAAGCTTTCGGTCAGCTCACCGGTTTCAACACTCTGCTTTATTACTCTGGAAATATCTTCGGTCTGCTCGGTCTCAAAAATTCCGCTGCTGCCGGTTTGATCCCTGCTGGTGGTAATGCCATGTTCTTGGTGAATATTTCATTTACGATTGTATATGATTAGAGAGGACGTCAATCTAACTATATTTGGTCACAGTTCATCGGTATGACCGTTGTCGATCGACTCGGTCGACGAAGGCTCCTTGTCTTGGCGATTCCCGGGATGATCATCGGAATGGTCTGGATGATCATATCTTTCCATTGTAAGCGGCATCCATGGGATCGTGGAAAGGACATTACTGATCAAAGCTGTCCTGTCATCCAGTCTTGACTAGACCCACTGGCGGCCAGTTGGTCGAAGGGTTTGCCTATTCGAATGGTATCGTCGGCAGTGTCTTGGGTGCCATCTTGCTCTTCACGGCTTGTTTCGGTCTCACCTACTCTCACATTGTATGGTACCAATCCGAGTTCCTCGCCTTGGAGATCCGTGCCCTTGGGTCCTCGATTGCCACAACCTGCTGCTGGCTCGCAAATTTGGTCGTCTCGGTATGTTACCTCACCCAGCTCAAATCTTTGGGTGCCACCGGTACATACGGTCTTTACTTGGGCTTCATGCTCGTTGGTTACGTATTTGTATTCTTCTGCTACCCCGAAACCAAAGGTCTTTCCATCGATGAGACACAATCCGTGTTCCTAGAGGGCTACGGGGTGAAGAAAGCCCAAATGATGTTGAAGGAAAAGCGAAAGATGACAGCGGAGCTCAACTCAACTGTTTAAAGGGAACGTTCCAATATCGATGAGGAGAGCGTATGAAGAACAGTACATGTGGCGGAAGAATCTGTGGGCAAGTGGTGGTAGTTAGGGGTGTACAATACGAAATCATTACTTGTTTAGTTTAGTATCCTAATCGGAAGAGAACATATGTCATGCAGGGTGTCTCATCTTATCATGTAGCAGATGCTCGAGCAGTACAGAGACGATGCTAGACCGTGAAAGCAAATTTGCTTGCAACATGTCTGGCTGACAGCGTGAGCCTAAATTTCATCAACTAACATGTATACTAGATTGCTCCAGTTCCGAGCAATTCGATGTCATTTACCGAGGTGAGGCAAAGATAGAAGTAGAGCATAAACAGCGACCGGTAGAATCCACTAGCTCACGGAGGCCAACAAGAGCCATGCCGCTGACTGTCAATTATGCTTCATCCTAAACCATATACTCTGTCGGTGTACACATGAGTCTGATTTGTTGTCGAGGTCATGATTTACAGGAGACTAACGGCCAGTGCTGAACGATATAGAGGTTGTTACAACTCACAACACAGCAAATGCAAGGCGGTATGATGATGACGTCGTTGCGCAAGCCGTCAACGACAGTGTTGAACCACTGTACTCTATCTTATCCTCCATCAAACATCTGTCTTGAGGGCGATAACCGACTCTCAGACTTTCCTAGCAATCAAAAGTACGTTTACGCTTGTTATCCGACGCAACTTTTACTGTCGCTGTGATATCTGTATCGATATATCTGGACGACAATATCATCGCCTAGGTTGGCGTCGTGTATTCGAAATTACCGAGTACACTGAGCACAGTCACCTTTGACGGATAGAGCACTGCGCGACAATCTCATTTGCTGGATTGATCAAATGGAGCTTCTTATCGTTGATTTTACGTCTTTGTCTAGACTTCACAGGTCCTTGCTTACTATATCGGAAGTACTGGCAATGATCATTGACTCCAGGCCATGAGACATCATCTAGCAGACCCAGAAAGGACAGAGCTATCAGCATCTCTGAACAGATAAAGTCATGCAGCTGCATGGTGGTCTATAGACTCAACCTGACTTTTCATGCCAAAGCAGAGCAAACGTACATCTCCCCAGGAAATGAATCGGTGCTACATGACACAAGAGAGGGGATGTGAGGATTCTCCACTTTGTGCAGGAACGCCACTCTGGTACCTCTGACGGCATGCCTGCTCGCGCTACCACCATACTCGCTAGTGGGAAAAACTGCCACATTGCAAGAAACGTCTAAATGGGTTGCATGATGATTAATTGTACATGAGAAAATGTCCGCTACTATGTCGAAAAAGTCGTGAAATATGTATATAAAAGGCGATGGTAGTTTTGAATCATGCTTTGTAAGGAGATGGAGAGACACCTGCGATCAATGCTTTGAGTCTGAGGGCGAGTCGCTTGGAGTGGAATCGAGTGTAAGGCAAGTATCCAACGAAGATCCATAAGTTGGGTACTCCTGATTCCTTGTAGGCAGACTTGAATTCTCCCTCATCATCGACACCCCAGATAGGACCACACTGGTCTGCTATCTTGTCTCCAAGAGTGTTTCGCACAGAGTCGATAGTATTGGAGAAACCGGTAGCGAAAACGATGAGGTCGTAGTGTCGTTCTCTGCCTCCCGAAAGAATGACTTTGTCCTCTGTGAACTTCTCGATGAAACCGGGCTCGACCTTGATCTTGTCATTGATGATCTGCTCACAAGCACCGGCATCGAAGTAGAAACCACCGTTTCTAGTAGAACCGAGGGTAGCGTTACCGGTACCACGTTGACCACGCCATGTTCTCAAACCTTTGGCGTGAAGGGCATCGAGCAACTCCTTGTCGAGATTCTCTAAAGTTTCCGCGTTTCGTCGGGAGAGCTCTTCCGCTGGACCAGTGGGGTGGCAAATGTCAAACGATCTTGCTCCTCAATGTCGGGTCGAACACCGTTCTTAGGCTCGTAGCCACCAATTGCACGTGGAACAGAGTGGGTCAAGGACATGATATACGTTGGCGATCTTTGAAGGAGAGTCACATCGATTCCCCGTCGTGCGCAATCGTAGGCAGTGTCGAAACCAGATGAAGAAGTACCAACCACGAGGACCTTCTTGCCAACAAAGTCTCGGGAAGAGTCATGAGCGGTCGAATGTCTGTAGATACCGGCTTTCCAGTCGGCGATACCAGGAACAACAGGTAAGGTTGGAACACCACAAAGCGAGGTTGCCATTACCTATGTTTGAACACAGTCAGTCTTAAAGGTCTCAAGGGAATTCGATTGTGGTACTCACAACGTGCTTGGGATGCAGAGTTCTAAGCTCCTTCCCACCCTTGTTGACCTTGACCGTCCAGTCACCGGACTCGCTTTGTTCAGCCGAGACTACTTTCGAGCTGTTCCAAACATGAAGCTCCATAGCAGAGGCGTACCATTGCATGAATAGACCTTGCTTTTGAGCGGGAGTGTAGGTTGGCCATCGTTCAGGGTAAGGGAAGTAGGGGAAGTGATCGGCCCAATGAGGGAAGTGGAGTGAGAGGTATTCATATCGTTTGGTCCATACTTCACCTATCTCCGCGCTGTGGTCAACTATTAAAGTGGTGACACCAAGTGCCTTCAATCGCGCAGTGAGGGCGAGACCACTGTCGAATAGTTATTAGCACAGGGCTGTCATTGACCTATTGACCTATTGACAGTTGCACTTACTTCTGACCACCTCCAACAACTACCACTTCAGGCTGGACCTTGTCATCGTCGATCGCACGCTGCTTCTCCCAACTGACTTCGCCAGTCATGTGACCATCGGCTACGTGTAATTCGGGGAAATCGTGAAGAGACTCGATGACGGTGTGAAGGGTCCAGACCTTCCAGCCTTCGGGAGTCTGTACTGCATTGAGCACAGCATGAGCGCCAGCAATCTCGGTGTCCAAAGCAAAGACTATTTGCAGGTAAGACAAGTCGGCGTAGGGTCGGTGAATCTTGGGAGCAGGAGTTAAGAATCGCAAATTCTTGGCTCTGGTTGTAGGAAGGAGATCACCGGCGGCTTGACGAATAGCCTTCTTGAAGTTGAATGTTCGGTAATCCCAAGTGAAAGCGAGTTTGTCTCTCCAAACACCTAGAAAGTTCAATTCAGCATCTGTATACATAACTTCCATTCTGCAATTGAGGGAACTTACCGAATTCCAAGAATAGATCGGCGAAACCATCTGCATCGCCGTTGGCCAAAACTTCGGACAATCGACCAATGATAGCTTCGGCTTCCTCAGTGGCATCCGCGTTTTCAGCGATGTCTGCCCCTAAAGATTGAATGGTAGGGAGAGCATGATTGTATTTGAAATCATACATGTAGTTATCAGCGAGGGGGAGTTTGGGGCTCTTTTCGATCTCGATGCTGCCCTCGACGACTTTTGCTTTGAGGTCAGCGGCAGCGACATTGTTGGTCTCTGAAACAGCGGTAGGGGCCATTGTGTCTGTTTTTTTAAGTTGTAGGATGTGTCTTGACAAGAGGATAGGAAAGATTCCACGAAAATTAACACTCGATCCACTTTCATTATATAGGAGGTCCAGCCGCTGGTCACCAATTTTATCGCCATGAGCGGAGAAAACAAGCTCGTGTACAGCGGAATTAACGGGGAAAAGGGTTATCCTCGCAAAATGGTGCAACGAACATGTGGCGCTCGGACATAAAGAAGTATCGCGCGTTTCTATCGTTAGGTGAAAAAATTCTTGGTTTCCAGCTGGGACACCGTCAGAATCACCCAGTAATACGAGAAATCCCGAGTTGAAAGTAGGCTGTATTGTATTTCGCCGATACATGGACGATTGGGTCACAAATGTACAACCAGCGTCAGCTTCGAAATTCTTCTGATCAGATCTCGGAACCCCGGACCCATTCACGAGATGTCCCGGCACCATTGCAGCGAAACCATCAACAGTGGCCATATAGTACGAGATGCCTAGTGGATATATATGGTCTTACCAGCTGACGACCAGAGCATCTGCTGGCTCAGGATTCATTGCCGTCGATCAGCCTTGCAGTCCACGCACGTGACAAACAAGCCGTGACTAGGGAAGAACCCTAATAGCTCATTGTCCGGGACCAGATCGATGGCAATTTCTACAATGCATGTCCAAGAAAATGTTCTTCGTTGATTCCGGGCTAGCAGGCGAAGTTTTAAATCTCGTGATATAACCTTATATCCATACCCCGGCCGTATTTGGCCTGCCCTGAATGACCTTCTCACCTCCGTGCCTAACGGGAAAATGGGGCTTTGATCTTTTCGAGTAAAATAAGTGATTCACTGGAAGTGACTGTCCTGTACACATTGCATCGGGTTTTCGCATAGCCATTCGATACAGAACATCCCGCAACAACAGACAACGAGTGATCCAGATTATCAGGTCGAAATGACAGGAAGAACACGACTAAGTGTACTTATAAAGACAGCCTCCTTTTTGCGGTCGAATGGCGCTTTTTGTGGACAAATTTCGATTACGAAGACGACGTTCAAACCCCAATGACGATGTGTTGATGATTATTTGGGGTGCTCAGATAAACGACGTATAGTGCTTGCGAGGTGCTACACTATCGGCCATCCCCAGAGCAAGACGTCGTAGTCGCAAGTAGCACGATAGGAAACTCACAATATGGGAACACATTGCTCTCGGTTATGTACATCCGAAGATAGACTTCCGGTTACTGTTTCGGTGCCACATCGCAGTCTTTTGCTACACTAGCGGCGGTTCAGTCGGCCCGGCGGTATAGGCTTGATCACCCCCTTTGTTCTCGGTACTTCGCACCCCCAGGTTTACTGCGCTGGGCCGAGGATTGCGGAGGCATGTGTTCTCCACAAAACCTGCTGTTTCGCTCTTACGGCAGACCTTCCCCCTATTCTCCAGTTGTAGGTCTCGATTTACTCAAACGGGATTTAACAGCGGTGTTTATGTTATTTTTAACTCGGACACACATCACGTTGTAAAGTTATCCCGATCGAGTATCGTATGGGTCATGGTGGTCACAAGATGCTCGGTCACATTGGCTCAGGACTGCACTCTTCCTGAATCGGTATAAAGTGGGACCCGCACAGATCGAAGCCCCCGCTTTCTAGGATTGGCCCCAGAATATAAAAGGTTCGAGCCAGGTTTTGTTCTTCCAGGCGACACTACAGTCATCCTCTTACATAAACAATTACCATGAACAACGAACTCGAATCGCATTCGCGGGCTCAACAAGAAGTTGAAGTCAAGCCTTATACTTCGGAGAAGGAGCAAGTCGAACATGTGAACGACATTGATGTAGCGAAGGGGCATGCTGAGTTCAAAGCAGACGCCATGGAGGCGGAGAAGATGGAGCATCAAATGACGGTGATGGAAGCTGTCAAAGCTTACCCCATGGCTTGTTTCTGGGCTTTCATCATGTCTTTTACAATTGTGAGCCTTGTTCCTTTGTCGGCTAGGAGTAGGCGCTGAATTCATTTAGATCATGGAATCGTATGATGTGTTCCTCATCGGTAATTTCATTGCCCTTCCTGCTTTCGCCAATAGGTTTGGTATACTCAATGAAGCTACGGGAAAATATGTCATTCAAGCTAAATGGCAGTCGGCACTTCAAATGGCGGGTCAACTCGGTGCACTTATTGGTGTGTTCCTTGCTGGACCGCTTACCAGTCGTATCGGCTACCGTTGGGCGACCTTGGTGGGCCTTGGACTTATGAACGCAACCATCTTTGTCATGTTCTTCGCCAACTCACTTCCTCTTTTTTTCGTCGCGCAACTCCTCGAGGGACTTCCATGGGGAATTTTCATTGCCAATGCGCCCGCGTACTGCAGTGAGATTGTTCCAATGCGACTTCGAGCACCGGCCACCCAGGTATTGCAGATGTTTTGGGCCATTGGTAGTATTATCGTTGGTGCCGTAACTTATCATTATAACACTCAGCTGGGGACAAACGCATACAAGTGAGTGCTTTAACGTCCGACCATGGGGCGTTAAGCTAATGGATATCAGAATTCCCATCGCACTACAATGGATGTTCCCTACTCCCCTTGCCATCCTTATGTTCTTTGCGCCTGAATCTCCTTGGTGGTTAGTGCGAAAGGGCCGTCTTGACCAGGCGACTCGGTCGATCGAGCGTCTCGGGCGTCGATCAAGGTTAAACGCGGGCGAGACTGTGGCTATGATGCGACGGGTCATCGAACATGAATCAGAATCCTCCCCCAACTATATCGAGCTTTTCAAGGGCACAGATCTCAGGCGTACAGCTATCGTGTGTGGTATCTACGCAGCCCAAAATCTAGCAGGAAACTTGATTGCGAACCAAGCTGTTTACTTCTTTGAACGTGAGTTAGTACATCGCGATCGCATCATTTCATTCACGCTGACTTGAGCAGAGGCTGGTATGTCGGTCGACACCGCATTCGCTCTTGGTTTGATTACTTCGGCTTTACAAATGATTTTCGTTATGCTTTCATGGATCCTGACAACTTACTTTGGTCGACGTCCCATATATATCTATGGCACTCTCTTCAACGTCGTTATGCTCTTTGCTCTTGGTATCGCCGGCTCGCTCAAGCAGACTACATCAGCTCAACAGGCTCAAGCCTCTTTCGGTCTCATTGTTTCTGTTATTTTCACTTTTGCGGCGGCCCCAGTCTCATGGTGCATCATTGGTGAGACCTCCTCTATCCGTCTCAGACCACTCACAACCGGAATTGGTCGAGCAACATACTATATCATCGAGATTCCCTGTATTTTCCGTGAGTTCCGTTCCAATGAATCACAGTAGGCGGATGCTGATATTCCCGAAGTTGGTTCGTACATGCTGAATCCCACCGGTGGAAATCGTGAGTTCCTGCGTTTGACCAATCGCGCCCGACCTGGTGCTAACTTTGCTTCAGTTGGCGGCAAATGTGGCTACGTTTGGGGAGGTACTGCTCTCGCGACCTTGATCACTGCATATTTCTGTTTGCCCGAGATGAAAGGTCGCTCGTATCGAGAATTGGACATCATGTTCCGACGTCGAATTCCCGCTCGACAGTTTGAGAAGACTGTGATCAATGCGGAGGAAGACGAATAGAAATTCATGTCGCTATCGCTAAAGTCATCACGTCTGAAAGAATTGGATTAGGTATATAGTAAGAAAGCACGGAGACGTCTTTGGGTAGTAATGTTCGTAGTTGAACGAAGGCGTGAATTTTGAGGGGTTTCCTCTGATCTATTTAGGCTCTCCATCTTGACTTTTGTACTAGGCGTCCGATGCAACGAGTAAAGTAGGCAGAATCAAGCATCATCTGCTGGAAAACAGTTACATCCAGCTACTTCCGGAGACTTCATATTTGTCGTACCATTCAACCTCAGGGTGCATTGTAAATTACCAGGTGCGCTTGACAGGTTCCGACCCAAAGCGGTTCTCACTTCGTGGTACGCCTATGCCGCGTTGAGACCGTTACCAAGATTATTCAGCGTCCATACTCAGGCAGTTCCACGTCTTACAGACAGCTATCCCGTTGTCTTCATGCTAGATACGTGGCTGATGAGTAACCCCAGCTCGGCTAACGCGAAACCCTTAAGCTATTCTTCCACTATTGTTTGTATGAGCATCAATTGCGCCTAAAGCGCTTTTCGCGTTCGCTTAATATCATACAATCCGACCGAGGACGCGCCAAATTTCCAAAATCCGGCTAAACGATAAAGAAAGACGAAACTGCTCTTCTAGAGTGTCCGGAAGCGGTTTCACGCAGAAAGTAGATATGAGCAGGAGCCCAATTTGTTGATGTGTCGTGGGATATTCAGAACCCTTATGGTAGAAGTGAAGCCCTGCGGAAGCTTCAAGTGTGATGAGACGATAACAAAGAAAGGCAACGCGGAATCACTGTTAAGTTTATCAACTTGATGCAAGTCAGATATTTCCATCCTTTCGGGAAACCACACGAGAGTACAGGCAGGGAATAGAAGAGGAGACTTGTGGCACAATCCTGCTGTTCTTTGTTGTGTCAGCTCAATTTAGCACACATCATCTGAAAAATCTAAACAACATAGACATCCATACAAATGCACGATATACATCCCAAAAACAATCTAAGTCTAATGGCGCCTCATCTCCATATCCGGTGAATAAACAAAATCTTTCGATTTTCGGTCAGACGATATGAGTCTTGCCCACTCAAGGTATAACCTGAACATGTAGGCGGTCATGTCTTCACGTCGCCAATGCGTCAGTGCCCATTGTCGACCAGCCGATGCAATCTTTTCCGCAAGTGCGTCTTCTGCTGCAGGATTCGTCGAGCTAGGTCGGAACTGGGATGTATATCATCAGCTACGCAGATAAGTAAGGCAGTTGTACCAGTAACAGCAACTTACGAACGCAACCGCATCGTAGAGGTCCGAAAAGTCCATCTTGATCGGTACATAATGAATCCATGGTTGTATCCGATCAGTATACCATTCCGCTGTTGAAGAGTCAGCACTGGCGCTCGACTGAACCGTATCACTCACGCATGATTGTGGCTTTGAAAATCAGCGAACCGGAGGTTAATAATCGGTTAAATCGCGCAGACCATGCGTTACCGTCTCTACGAGCCACTCATGTTAGCATGGAACATCAACCGAGTGTCAGCATACTCACACATCGATCACATATTTATATGCCAGAGCTTCTTCATGACCCATTCTTCCATGGGCAAACGCGTAGTCGCGAGCTATTCGTTCACATGTACCATCGTTCTTGTCGCACTCTACAAAATACGTAAGCTCCTGCATTTTTGCCGAATGCATGAAACTCACGAAGAGGCTTGCCAGTGAACTTCACGTCCATCTGTTCTGCATTTGCCGCTGGCCACGTATTTGACTTCGCTGATTCCCTTAAAGTCTTTTTCCCTTGATCAGGGGAAAGAGTCACGAGCTCACCAGCACCAATATGGTTGGTCATGTTGATGAGCCGGACACGCTGACTCCCTCTCCAGGAAACAGTCTCGTCATAATGCATGGCAGTGTTGGACCCTCTCCATAACACCTTGTCTTGTTTTCTATCCTGCCAAGCGGGAACTGGGCCCCCTTCTACCCATTGCTCGGTGGGAATTCCCAGAATATCGGCATGAAGAGCGGTTTTACTGAGAGAGATGACAGGACTAGGGCTTTGCATTTGCGGATTTTTGCCTATAAGCAAACCATGTTGCTCCATTAGTTCCGGGTGGTTGCAAATGTTCATGTATTCTCTGATATCCGCTACAAATGATTTCCCATCGATTGCACTCAGTCCATCCTTGTGATTGGCTTTGTTGTAACGAGCAGAATTGAACAAAGGAGACGAGATCGGACAGGCCCAGGGGTATCCGTTGACGGCGTCGGGATCGATATCATCGTCGATGACTGCACCGTTGCAGTCAGGGCACACAATCATGTAAAGGGAATCGGCAAAACACTCACATCCCTCCTGCTTATCACGATTGATGAGCTCTCCTCGGTGTTGCCATGAGATCACGTTGAGAGGGTATCAGAAACCGACATGACAATGGTCATATCTGGAAGATGTTGGGCTATGGGTTGAATCAGGGCGATTTGATGCTTGGGCCGTTCTTCGCCCGACTCTACGACTTTACTGTCATACACATGATGGGAAGTAACATGACCTTCGGAAATTTCTAAAGTGAATGTTCGTAGAGATTTGGCAGCTTCTTTGATACGATGATTCAACTTTGCAGGTGAGACTGAGTAGAAGGGAGCGAGATCGCGATAGATTTGGTCGTATTCATCAGGCAAATGAACATTGTTTTCACTATCAAGGATTGGTCAGTCTGCCATAGCTGGGGATATGAAAGGACTTACACTGTAAAAGCCCACCACTTGTCAAACCCTTGCGGTGGATTCTGATGATACCGCCTTTTGTATTCTTTCACCGCCTCATGCAACGTTTTGCTCTGCCTAGCAACTTTTTCATCCCACTGTTCTTGAGCAGATTGTACCAAGACACGAAGAGGATGTACGGTACTATCGGGATTAACTTGCAGTATACCATTGGCTATCTTATGGTCGCCCAGAGTAGAAGCTCCATCTCGAGATCTAGCCTTTGCTGAGATTTTACGATTGACTCGTATGGACGGCTCGGTTTTGGGTTCTTGGGGCCACTGATTCCATTCAGCAATATTGTCTGCAGGCGCGGCAAGAATCTGCAACACTAGGACCAGAGCGCCGGCTAGTCCCAGGACGCCAAGGATCTGCCGCCATGAGGTCAAGATCCTTAGGCGCAAAAGATGATATGCGGGCGCTTGAGAACGCTTCAGCTTGCCGCTATCATCGCTATCCACCGGGTCGAAGGGAGTCAGATTGAACGAAGGAGTTCTCTGCCGCTCCGCCAGTCGCGATGCTGCTGCTGCTTTGACGGGATCTCGTTGATATGTCTCCAATTGCATCCGGTGTTTATACTCGGCCGACGAAGATTGGATGTCATTGGCGAAGGACGCCTCCTCGACCAGGACAGTAGCTGATTTCCTACGACCACTAAACATTGTATGATATTGTTTGGAGATATGTTGGGAAGATGGAACAACAAAGACAGGCTGCCATTGTATCTATTTATGAAAACATAGTGAACAACGCTCCTTTGTAACAAAGAACGAAAGGGTTACTGTCAGGACGGGATCCGCAAGTAGACTTAAGGGCAATATAAAGGCATCCCGGACTCAGGCCTCCCGCTTGAACATGCTTGCGTGTATTTCCACACCAGGATTACTCCTTTGCGACAAAGAGTGGTTAGATGTAGGTATGTAACTGTTAGAGCGGGATCTGGTGGAAAACAATTAAGGCTATCTTCTGCAGATCCGCGAGGCAAAAACAGCAAGGAAAAACTCGCGAGAAAGGGGAAATGACGGTAGCCGGTACCTGATTTACTTAAGCCGAATTGTGAAAGTCTGGGAAGAAATGCAGACTCTGGACGTAAACGCTCAGGGCATCACAGTCTCGGAAAAAAAGACTGTCGATCCCACAGGAAGGGAAAAAACGAGGGCAGTATTAAATCTGCTAGATGAGAATGTTGCTAAGATTCCTTCTGCCATCAAGTAGCTGATTCCGACATCACTACTGCTTAACATATTGCACCATAGCTCATTTCCTTTGCCTCTACTTTGCCACAATCACCCACGTGAGACGAGACAAGCCACTCGACCAGGGACAAGCATCCAATATTTTGCGTGATGATCCTTCCGGGTGGCGGCTCTCCAAAGAAGCCGTGGAAGAACACTTGGCAGCCTCCGAACATATATGCATGATCTTAGAAATGACGGACACATCAGAGTGGTCAGAATCAGCATGCACGTATACAATGTCTGATGAGCTGCAGGGCTCTATTGACATGATTGAATGATTGATGGTGGTCGATCAAGTCTGCCAAAGCATGTTAGGATGAAAATGGGAGGCAAAGGTTGCTTGAGCTGGCAAAGAACGGACAGGGAAGTCCGTATACAGATGATTTCTAGTAGACACATCACGTTTTCGCCCAAGATAACAGCGACCTCAACGTGGCGCATGGAACATTAATTACATGCAGCGCTTCTTTCGTTCAGCAATCAAGCATCATTCGTCTTCGTTGAGGTGCACTGATATCAGTCTTTACCTTGACTTTGGGGTGGCACGGGGAGGTACGTTATATCCGCTGGCTACGTAGAAGTCTGAAGTTGTCGGATGGTTGTATCACCATCATATTATCTTTATTCTCCATAACTGATTCCAGGCAACAGGGGTGTCAAAATGTAGTCAGCCTTGTTAGGCAACATCCAGACGAAAATGCTTGGCTGCGTTGGGGACATGCTTGATACGGTATATTGATTTGTGGGAATCAGCGTTATGTGACTCCCTGTGGCCAAGGTGTCTATGTCCACCAACATGTCCAAAAGGTCCCCCATAGATAGGAAAGCTGATCAGTGTAACCTGTGATATCTCGTCGCAGTTCTGCTGCTACAATGAATGCCAGACAATGTCTGTCACTCGTTAACACTGTACCGTTGGCTTTTCCCGGTGACAAGCAAGGGTGTGATCAATGGGGGCTCAACGTGCGAAATTGGCTCGATACTTTGTCTTGATTGATGATGCCCAGCTACATGTCACAAGGTTCAATACGGTGCAACGAGCTGTCACGCACTACAATGTCTGATGTCTTCTTTTGTACGGGTGAAACAATCATCTTCCTGTCACTGTTACATCTTCAAGTGAAGGCTGGAACACAACTCAAGGATCATCCGCTTGCATCATGCTCAGCTGACTTGAAGTTGAGCTACGAGACGGCCTATGCTGCCGTCTTCGCTGCATGTCAATTGTCGCATCACTCGCTTGTGAGGCTGGTAGGCAAGGCATATTTTTTGTGAACGCTTGAATGGAAGTATGAAACACAAGCCTAGTGATATCTTATATGAGCTCCCTACCTCGAAGCGGCAGTGATATTGCTCAACAATACGCATTCCTGGTGAATCTTTCAGAAGCGCGAGGGGCTGAGCAGGGGCTGCGGTAGACTGCGCATACCAGTGGATCGGAAGTCCGGTTGGCATACAAGCTACGCTGCTACAATGCGAAGCTTCTGGCGTTTGTTGGGCTTGATGGTGAGAGCTGTCTGTGTACTGGGAAAGAATGGTTGACTGGCGAAAGCAAGATGCTGATCTCCCGACGTGTCCTGCGGAACGGTTTTCCAGCTGGATTATGGCATATGCCTCGTAACGGACAGCACCAAGCTGCCTCAGAACGACTAGAATGTGGTACATCTCCTCATGAAACATCGTGAATCAATATCCTGCTAGGCCAATGTATGCCTTGAAGCGTGATGAATTTTACACTCCCTCCGCTCTCAGAAGGTTGTTTGAAGGGCAATATATTAGCTTTTGATCTGGCAGCAATGGAAGTATGCGAGCCATATTAATATTCACACGTAGCAGATCCTTTACAGCGAGATTATGCATCACACATGTACGAAGGCGAATAACCCGATTCAATCGATGTGAAAGAGAGTAAATGGAACTCGGAACACACGCCACTGAGCAGGAGCGACACACAGAGCTGCTTGTTCTTGGTTGTCTAGGTCCGTGATAAATCCGCGGATATGAGTATTACCAATATGACATATGCAGTCCCTAATTGCAGTACCAGAAATAAAAGATATCATGATTACATACTGGTTCTACTAGCCCTCTAACAGGAGAACGTGGAAATCGCTGCCACTGAGGGAAGGAAGAAAAAGCGTAATACTTTAGTTCAGGGTTATCACCATTTCCCGCATGTGTTTTGTCAGTTTGTTGTTTTCGCAATTCCATAAATAGCTACGGATGCCTGACTGTCAAAGTATCAATCACCTTAAATGCTTTTTGCAATATCGTATGCCGACATTTCAACCCTCGAAATCTCATCTGCACCGCATCTGAAGCTCAGCTCGTTAAAATGCGAAAACATACCATCTCAAGGCCAGCTATTGTAAAATACTTTCATCTTTCCTTCTTTCCATCTTTACATCGACATAAATACGATGTTGCCATTATCAACTGCCTTCATTGTCGCTTTTACACTTGGATCAGGAGTGGTCTCGGGTCACCGCGGATGTGGTGGAGGTGAGATCATGAAGAGAAATCACGGTGGACCAATCATCAATAACGCAGCAGAGCTGAGATCGCTGCAATCGAGAGGGATTGTCGGTCGTCAAGTAACGGACGAGGCAAGTGCCGCCCAGAGTACAGGTGAGTTGAGTCGACCGGCAGTTTCATGCTTATTTCTGTATAGATCCCTCAACAGAATGTGTCGCCTACTCATATCAACCCGTCACCGATATCAAATCCTCCTTCCCTACTATATGGCAGACCGCCACCCTGGTGTCTGGTGACACCGAGGCTTCAGACCTCTTCGCCAGCATTAATGCTACTGTGAACTCAAAACTCCCTACCATATCCCCAAAAGGTGAGTTGTTGCCGCACGGACAGTCACTGATTGTTAAGGGACGCCCAATGGTGATTTTTCCAGTGTCGGGTATAATGCTACTGATCCTGACTGTTGGTGGACCTGGCGACAATGCACACAACCTGCTGCCAGTCTAGGGATCAATGCGGACAAGACTACAGTACCGGAGCCTGAAACATGGGGATTAGGATTTGATGATGGACCCAATTGTAGTCACAACGCCTTTTACGATTTCCTTCGGGACGCTGGCCAGAAGGCGACTATGTGAGTCGATCGTCACAAAGATACAGCGCTAATCCGACAGGTTCTACATCGGAAGTAACGTCATGGATTGGCCTCTGCAGGCTCAGCGAGGATTGAGTGATGGACACGAAATTTGCATTCACACTTGGTCACATCAGTGAGTAGACTTTCCGGTGGATTGTGCTGACGGGACAGATACATGACTTCCTTTACAAACGAGGAAGCCTTTGCAGAGCTCTATTACACAAGGAAGGCGATCAAAGAAGTTCTCGGGGTCACCCCAACCTGTTGGCGTCCTCCATACGGTGACGTTGACAATCGGATACGTCTCATTGCTCAGGAACTCAACTTGACCAACTACGTCTGGTCGGATGACTCGGTGAGTTCACATGCTTGTAGCGCTGAGTCCTGCATACTGAGACATGTCATAGGAGGACTGGAGAGCCGGTGCAACTGGCTCAAATGTCACAGAGGCCGATGTCACCGCATATTACCAATCTGTCGTCAGCAAGGTCTCTAACGGTACCTACAGTACCAGTGGACCGATGGTTCTTACTCACGAATTGAGTGAGTACGCCTGTCTAATGAAGGGATTGCTGAGTGATTGTACAGCCAATTTCACTATGTCCGAGTTTATGTCACAATACGCCAGTATTAAGGCCGCGTTCAAGTACATTGTTCCCCTTGCCAGTGCTTTCAATGTGACTCAGCCATATGTGGAAACGAACGTTACATATCCTGATTTTAGCACATACACGAACCAATCATCCTCCAGTAGTTCTTCCGCTTCTTCTTCATCATCGAGCGGAACGAGCGCTGCCGTCAGTGGAAGCGCCAGCGCTGCTGCTGGTACAGGCTCTGCGGCCAAAAGTTCAGCATCTTGCAGGCGGACTGCTAGAGGATCGGCGATCGTCTTCGGCGTCTCTGTTGTAGGTTGGTTATTATCTCAGTGAGGCAGATAGATACAATGGGTAGAGCTCTTATGAACGGACAATACGCTATCGCCATGTAGCATGCATAACGATAAACCTAATGATTGTCACAAACCAGTCATGATGCCAACACACCTTGATTTGGACCGATGTCGAAGAGACACTAATGACAGCGATGCTGTTCATACGGATCAAATGAAGATCGTCTGAATAACGCGACCCGGTTAATATCACAATCAATTCTTGTCCTCTCCAACAGCCACCGATCGCACCCCGTCCATCCCATATCCATTATTCACCGCCAGAACTTCTGCGGAGCTCATACCATATACCCTCATCGCCTCGTCCTCCAAGTACTTTCTACATTCTTTGCGGGACTTTTCCACGTTGACACATGCCAAGATTCCGACGGAGACGACGCCGAGGGCCAAGAGGAACGTGAAAGGCATATTAGTGTTACCAGAGTCATCGATGATGGCACTGCTGACAAAGGGACCGATAAAACTCGATGTTTTACCGATGATCGAAAAGAGGGCGAAAAAGAGGAACTGATCGATCAGCAAGGGTACGGCAAAAAGCAGTACTCACCTCTTTACCGCGAGGCACGACTTCTGAAATCATCGCTTGCTGCGCAATATCAGCCAGACTCTATCGGCCGGAGCATTTGAGCTTCAACAAACTTACCGAAATTGCATACCAAGGACAGACAAAGATCTGATTGTCAGCTATGCGAACCGACTGCCATTACTCACCCCATAGAAAGCTTGATACGCCCAAAACTCCCAGGCATTGTGAAATCCGAATCGAGTTTGGGTAATGCCAACACATCCCCATGCGCAGAGGACAAGAATCCAGAAAGCGTTCTACAAGTGGTTAGTTGAGATATGACTGCCTAACTTACAAAGAGCAACATGGTTTTGGTCGGTATCGTGTAGCGCTTCTGGACGAGCCAGAAAATTCCAATGCTGCGCGCAATCAGCTTGCGAAGCGCACACCTGCCATCCCGCTTACCCCAGTGCTTGTGCAGCGATACCATCAATCAGGAGGCTAAAAGAACGTTAGTTTCCCTACAATACATTGGAGAAATGCCGGAAGCTCACTAATTCAAGAACTTTGTGTCATATGACACAACTTCATTCTGCAATGTGGCGATGACTACAAGACGTTATGACAAAAACTCGCTAGTTCAGAAAGGCTCTCACCGGTCACTGATGTGACTGATCAGCAGGGAGTCATGAAAGTAAGTAAGGAGGTCACCACTTACCGACAGTGTTCAAACAGTCCCCCAAGAAGAAATAAGCGGCCTAAACGATAAAAGTTGTTCAGGGTAAACGGAAACGGGCGCATGAGTAAACAGCTCACCAAGTAAATAAAAGTCTGCTTGAGTCGGAGACAAAGCCGGAAAGCGTGGTAGATCTGCTTTACTCTGGAGAATAATCAACATCCTGCTAGGCTGAAAAAGATACTAACCCTACGGTGATATAACTGGTGTGTGGTGGAAGCTGATTCCCAGGTCGATACTGCTCAAAGAGCAACCACGGTATCGCACAGAGGACTACGGCAGTCAGAAACGTTGATACTTGTGTCACTCACTCCATACTCCAGCACTGTAAGCGCAAACGATGCTTAGAGCCCTTGTATTGCTATTTGGATCGTCGTTGATAACTCCCTCCAGAATTCCAGCAAGAATTGCGAGGATAACCAGTTCTCCGAGAGAGCACACAAGAAAAGATACGTTTGCTAATCGATTACGAGCAAGCATATCCTTCTGATCATGAGATTTTTGGCTTTGGCACGTCAAGAACCAGAACGTAAAAGCGACGAAAAGTGCTCACTCGGTCTGACCTTTCGCCAATCTCTCCTCGCTTTCTTTGATTTCCGGGAGGTCACGAGCTAACCCAGGAAACGCTGCTGTCCAGAACGTCAGAGCTCCTTGGTATCCTATCAAACCAAGGATGTACAACGCAGTGCCTGCTTGCCATCTAATCGTCAGCTTGACGCGTATAGTCGGGCGAGCTCACTTTGAAGGTTGCTCTACTCCTAACCAAGCGAAGGACACAGCCCAAGTGAGAATTGTGAAGCCAGTCGTGATATGCGGTCGCCATACGCCGTAATCCGCAAAGGACCCGACAATAAGGAATATAACAGCCTGACAGGCGAATGATAGACCGTTGGTTATAAGCACGATGGAGTTGACTAGATCGTTAGCGAGCACTTTAAAGAGATAAACTCACCAGACCTCTCAGATCCGTAAGCAATTAGGTTACATCCTGATAGCAGTCAGCGTATGGCCTTGAGATCCGAGACTCACCTCCATCCCCACAAGGCATAGTCCCTCTTGGGTAAGCTGGATCCCAACCTGCATTGTAAAGGAGATTTTGCCATGCCGAGATTGCAAAATTGAAAGGACCTTGCTTGTTTGGTCAGCTCAGCGTGGGGGCGATCGGGCAATCACTCACCGAGACCCGAGTTTCCGACGTAGTAAAGGTACCATGACTGAGGCTGGTCAGTTCTATGCAACGATTGATTGTGCTATACTAACCCAGACTTCCTTCCTTGTTGTTGTCTTTCTCGCACCTACAATCGGAAGCGGACTGGCAAAGAGTGTAGCTTCGTCTGTGAGTTGCATGCCCGCATCCTCCGCCTGCGGCTGAGATCTTTTGTGAGAACGTGGGTCTGTCTCCATGTCGATGACGTTACTGCTACTGTTGCTTTGTCGGCAAAAAATGAGTATCAAATGCGAAACTAGTATGGTCCGAAACACGAATCAAAAGTGGGGACCTAGCAGGAACATTATTTGCATGGAACGATCAACAAACAGAAACGACGGTCCACATGTAGAACACATGGCGTGTAAAATCAACAGTAAATAACGATGACGTAACTGAACCCTCATCGTCACTCTCTCCTCCACCACTCGTCCACCACCAACATATCCTCCCCCACCAGTACTACTAATAAGCAAAAGAAAGCGTCCAATAATAGAGAAGGAATGCATGTAACAGGTCTCAACCCTTTGATTTCCGCCCTTGACCTGGAGGATTTGGATGAATAGTATGCATTGTGCAGTGCAATTTATTGGAGATTTATGTATAAAATGACTTGAAATTGAGGTGCTCAGTAAGGTGCTCAGTTGATCACTGAACACGAAAAGTGGAGGCTGACGAATTGTAGTTATAGTCGCTTTCCGCTGGACGGTCAACTTTTCCGACGACGAATTTGCAAACTCCTACACAAAGTTAGTCCAAGGATATGGCGTGGTACACACAGCAGTAGATGTACGTGCATAAGACGAACTACCAAACTGAGATTCTCCAACTTTGCTCCTTTTTCCACTGCAGACATTGTTCGAAAGGTGGCGTCCAGAGCGATATCCTATAACATATTCGCGGGACGGTCTAAGAACTGCATGGCCGAGGTGTATTCATGTTGACGGGATCTAGTCGACTCATCATGTCTGACAATCCTGTTGATGACACGACTTACTTCTTACATCAAGCACAAACTTTCTCTCTCTTGTGGCATATGCCACGGTTTCATTCAACAGGTGAGTTGTTACACACTCCTTAGCGGATTCCGACTTCCATGGCCACCGTCCTGCTGTCTAGATGAACTAACACCTTTTGTGGTGTCTGATGAGCGTGTATTCCGGCACCTTAGCCTCACGATCGATTCATCCCGCATCGCCAGTTGAGCACTTTGCCTAGGAGATTCCGCCTGTATATGATTCCGTGGAGGCAAGTTTCGATAGCGAGGTGGGTCATGAGATGGATTGTTTACGCACTAAAACGAAGAGGAAGATGGGATCTCTTGGACATTGTTAAACCATCCATCGCAGATGGATCGTATTGGATGCAGAGGAAAACACACGAATAGTCTTGAATGTTTCTCAGTAGTTGATTTACAAGTTCTGCACCAGTGAGGAAAGGCTGTTGAGGTGATTGCGCACGTACGACTTGAAATTTTTCATAGTCATTTCTCTCTTTCTCTCGTCTGCATATGCAACACTATTCAACAAAGACATCCTAGATAAATTGTAATCGCGGTGCTTCGTAATATCCTATAACAGCTATCGTCTATATCTTGGCCGCTGATCTGATTCAACAGGTCTACAGCTCATGAGTACCTACTGCGTCATCTGATAATATGACTTGCTGATAGATGCTCGGTCCGGTATTCCAAGCATCCGCAGGTTTACCTGGGCCAACGTCCAATCCTTGGGTATCAAACGACTGACTCAAACTAACGTCAAATGTTTACCTGTATACCGCTCATGAACCTCTTTTCGAACAACCCTTTATATCGCGCACGAATCACGCGAAAAAATGGATTGTTCGGTGATCGTCGTCATCGCATCTAGGGAAGATTGACCATCAGGTTCAACGCAGCAAGACTTTCGCCCCCATAAGGAGCTGTTCTCTGATGTTGGGCGTTATCAATCATGAATTACACTAAGGTCGGCGCCTCTTGGATACATTCACGACTAATGGATAAGTCACTCCTGCATGTCTTCTCCACCATACTATTGTAAATGTAAGGAAGACTGTGCATCACTGGATCACGAGCGGACTATATTTAGCTTCATTAGCACCATTGCCAAACTTACCGTGTCCGATTCAAGAATACCTTCCATTTCCTTTTTTAATGATCAAAAGTAGTCCAGTTACACGGTGGTTGTTTATCTGGTGCCTCAGCCCCAGAATCCGGCATCATCTTCCAGGATCTACAGCAAGAACAAGAGCGCTATATCAGCATGACTCCTGGGGCTTTTTCAATCTACCACGATTCTCTCACGTCTGATCTAGCTTCTTCTGATTCTCTTCGGATGACACGGGAAAATGAAAATAGTTGTGAGGTTTTACCGATGTTGGCGTCATTTCAACGAGTGGGATGTACAATTTCCAATGGCTGGGCAGCTATGTGGCTTACCTCCGCCTCTATCAAAGACGATGTGGTGAGTGGTTGGGTCTTGATGTATCGCTCGACGATTGTTCAGAGTTCCTGTCATAGCGATTAAATCAGCACAAGGGAAGATGTACCAACCATCTTGGACGCGCTAGTGCTCCTTTCTCAAACCCGCAAGTATTATTCCTTCCATCCATGTTAGTGAGCTGAAGGAAGGGGATCCGAGTCGTGCTTCCAATCACCTTCTTCGTCAATTATCCAAATGTCGATCTGACGACCGATTAGGGTATGTCCGACTGTCCTTCGTATCCTCTTGTTTTAGAAGCTCCTTCAGGGGGTTTGACTCAAGCTGAATCTCTTCCCATATGTCTTTTACTGCTGCGGGAAGAGCATTCAGTGTAAGCTGATTTCAAGTCAAGAAAACATCACCAGCGGCCAAAAGTATATGCATCTAGATAAAACGCATCACGTACCCGTTCGCTCCATTTTGCCTCCTATGCGAGTTGTACGTGTATTCTACACGCACAATATTGTTTCAAATTTCTTCCAGTTATGAAACTTACTTCCCATCCTCATCGGGAACTTGCACCTCAACCTTGCATCGCCGATCGTTGTTGCATGTCCTGGGGACCTTGGCATTCGCTTTGGATCTGGCGCATGGTAGGGTTTGATGAGATGCCTACGTCATAGAAGATAGTGTAAGCAAGCGCGGAGGAGAGCTCACCTTTCACAAACGTCTTGATCACCCTCTTTTATTCTGAGAAAAGTACAATTTTTCCAAGTTGACACTAGATGCAGAAGGGTACTTGGCAAACGATAGGGCGATGACGTGGCACGATATCATCAGAAAGCCAACAGCATTCTTTGTTGCGATGATCCCCTCAACGTTCCACTGAGAGACCGTTTGATATGCCTGTAACCGACTCTTCTGTCATATTTCTGTTGGTACGTTTTCAGCGCAACTGGTTGAGTTGAAATAAAAGGTGACTTACCGCTCAGATATCTTCCTTTCATCGCATGCATCCCGCAAGAATAACCATCAAAGCTGTTGTTCTCAATCGTACTCGGTATCAACGAGACATTTAGTAAACAATGAGCTCCCGGAATACGTTACAATTGCTTGCGGTCGTAGAGGGAGGGTATCTCTCAAGAACCCATTCATCTCTACAACAAACGGTTGATGAGGAAGTTTTGTATCACTTGGAAAAGTGGGGGGTATATCTGTGGTCTGTGAACTTTATAACGGTCGACGAAATGGTAGGAGCGAGTAAGCATGTAGAATGGGTTGATGAAGATTGAGACATTTAGGCGAAGTGGAGGGTTAAGGGAAAGTTCCCCTAATTGTGGCGTCTTTCGGTTGACCTCCGGTTTTGATGTATGGCAATTGCGAGTTTCACAGGAATCCAGCATCCAATCGTCCCTCTGGCATCTTGATCAGCTTCATACAAGCGAATGGGCTTGAGTTATGATTGCTGCTTGAGGTATACTGTATGGTGCGTAGACTATTGGACCTGGGACCGATGTGATGAAAGAGATTGTGCGCACATATAGATCTTTGGCAACAACAGGACTCACCGAAGAGACGTTTTTCGAGTGAGAGTTCAAACAGAATCGCCGGTAGACTTTTTATAGATCTCTTCATACATTTTCTCTATCTTCATTTTCCTGTTCAAACAAACGCAATTCGGGGACAAGAAGTTACACTTATATATAATTTGGGAATGTTCGTCAGTAGATAGTAGTCCATGTTCCCAGCCTTCTATCTTACGCTTCTCGGGGGGTATGCGGAATTTTACCTTGCGCGAGACCTCGAAAGTCGGTATATGATGAGCAAATCGTTGTTCATTCTGAGTGTATAGTCAAATCAACATCCCTATTTGTCAATAAGTTGAGCTATCTGCAGGTCTTTTCTTATAGAGCTTCCCTTACTGACAGAATGTGGCTTTTCGTCGACCTGTGAATTCCGCCTCAACTATTCTCCGAAATACCAAACAGGCTGTCCTCGGGATTACAAAAGTGATGATCGATGGCCGAGATACATGATATTACTGACCTGAATTTGCTAACGTTGCCCGTTGCATACCATCATCTCCAAAAGCAAAATGTCACAAGAGTATTGGGAAGACGATCCAATGGATATGGATGAGTGGGAAGAAGCGATTCTAAACTCAGAAAACATCCATACACCTGCTCCACCCTCAACACAGCCACCACCACCGCCACCACCACCTCCCGCTCGTCTAACATGCACCATCAAGGCAGAAGACGACGAACGTCACCGACAAGATCCATCTGTACCGGCCAAGCGCATGTACGACTTCCGCTGCGACGACCCCGAGCTTTGGATACTTGGCAAACAATATCAAAGCATTAGTAGTATCAGAATGTACCGTCGCATGACCTGGACAGGCCCGTCTCATCTTAGACCTTTGATAATTTATGAAAGGGACAATGAATCTAAACGGCAAGATCACCAAGTACAAGCAGGACCGTCCAATCGTCCCCAGAGCCCAATCAGTGTATCATCTACTCCTCCTGACAGTCCTATCCCGCTTTCATCTTCGTCCAACCCCTCTTGGATCCACGACAATGTAGATATTCGTCAATCTCCTTCCAATCTTCCATTACCTACCATTTTTTCTGATAGACCAAACCCCCCGATATCAGCAAAAGGCCAGCCATTACCTGAAGCCGCATACGACCCTCACTGCATCGGATGGTATAATGGGGGACTTGTAAGACAACGCATGGATCAAAATTGGTCAAGGTAAGTTGTCCTCTCATTTCAGTTTATCATTGCTAAATGTTCTCAGTGCTTCCGTCGTTGGAATGTGGGGTCTCACGGTAGCGGAGGAAATGATATCCTCTCAAGCTTTGAAGACCAGGGAAAGGGAAGGAATTGTCGACGAATTGAAAACCTTGCGAGAGGAAGTGGATAGCATTCTCAAGGCGGAGACAAAAAGATCTAAGCAATAGATCTGATTATATTTTGGTATTACCTATGCATTTCTTCTCATGTCATAACAAGCTATCTGTACCTTCACCAGCTAAACCATATGTATATGAAGATCATATACATCGTTTATCTATTTGCGCTGCCCCATTCTGCCAAACGAGTTTCGACGGTCTGTTTAAACTGGTTGAAAGAGAGTACAAACTTATCAAGATTGACTTTATCTGCCTCGTCTATGTTCTCCATCTCCTTCGTCAGCTCATCCAAGCTTTCAGTGATGCCTTGAATGCTAGACAGTCAGGGATACCCCATTCAAGTGAAACTTATCACATGTTTACATTGTCATCACTTCCCATCTCATCCAATATGTCCCCTAATTTCTTCACTGGTTTACTCGACTCATACCATTCTGCTGGATCCCAACCAGAACGAGCACCCACAGGAGATGCAAATTTGTCGACGGCTTTTTTTCTTTGGCTTGGGAAAACCTAACGGAGATGAGGGACCAGTACAATCACTGGGGGTAGTAGGTTGGCGATTGGAGAGAGTGAAGTTTGACTGAAATGCGTTTTCAGGTGTTGTATTGAGAATCGGGGCACTGCTCGGAGGTAAGGAATCGAATCGGTTTTCCGTACCAAGAGACCAACCGACCGCATCGTCACCGATCTGATTTGGGGGAGTAGTGGGTCCTTGGCCTCTGCCATGTCAGCGTGCGCTCACTTTCTACTCACCGTCCATTTTTTGATATCGCTTTGAATATACACTTTGTCACTTTGTCATATTTATCTGTTTTATCTGATCATCTATAATCCCGGGGACAGGTACACAGTCGGATCGACAGCACAAAGTGGCGGTTCAGGTAGATCCGGCTCTCTTGCATGACTACGCTCTAGGATGTTTCCAAAAAAAGGAAAAGTAGGACTCTTTTTCTATCAAGCCGGGTTGATGGAATTGGCGCAACCGTCGTGAGTAGCGCAAAATGAAAATGATGTACTTCACCAGGCCCAGCTAGATGGTCCACGTCAGAAAAACGATCTCGAGCTCTATGAACGCCCATCGCAATGAGGCGTCCCAACAACGCTTGAACCTCGGTGGGTGCAAGATTTACTTCCCGCGAGTGTGTCAATACCTTACCTCGACTTCTATCTTCGACAAGGTGTGCTAGGTGTACATTCCTCCAAAACAAGCCAATGACGATTCTCTCCTGGTGCTCATCACAATCGATCCAAAGTACCTTTTCTGTGAGACGTAGCATCACAGATCCCTTGCCTCGGCGCATATGTCACTGCGGCAGCATTGCGGAACATCTGGGCCGTCGAGATGTTACACCGATGCGAAGCGTTTGGGATATTACTCGCCGAGGATACGCGGAGCCTTGTCTTGACTTTGTGAAAGCTGGTCTTCACGGCCAGGGAGGATGCATTCCTCCTACTGATCATAGCGTGAAGGCTTAGTGAGCTGTAAGCGGTCTTTGATTTGGAAGAACTACTGACGCCCACGATGCATTCTGCGCCAAAACAAAGTTGCCCCGATGAGCAGTTGAAGTCATACCGGCTCTAGGTCCGGCGAACCCTTTGCTCGTGCTGGCGTTCTTTTTGGTTATCAGCGGTATACAGTATGTGCAACATCGCTTCAGATACGTATAAAATGTGGCACGTAATCTCAACAATCGGAGTCCCAAGCTAAAAGCCTATCCCTATGGAATTCCCATCGTTGAAAGTGTAACATTCGTTGTATCTCCTCCGCAGTCGGTCTTGGCTGTTGAAGAAGAGGGGTAGGAATATGCCCTTCAATATGCGTGACGGCTTGACGAATAAGGTACCTCGCCATTATCTCACCGAGCGTAGCGGAATCAGCTGCTACTACTCGCTGCGGTCTTTAGGGAGCGCACTTTAAGCTATGTCAAGTCTTTTGCACGCGTATCGGGCTATGTCTGGCGGTAGCATCTCACTGTTGTATTCTTAACAAAGGTAGTGCTGCGACGTGGGACCAATGCCAGGGCCCAAGTCATGCCCAGCAAGGACACTTGTCGAAAAAGTAGTACGTTCACAGCGTTGGATATCAAGGCGCTTGGCATCAATCGCGTCGGGTTGTAGGGTATACGGTCGTACCAGCGGTCTGTGACAAAGTCATCGAGGCGAGGAGCTATTCGCCCCCTAGCCCATTTGTCATTCGTCACATGATCAGCATGTGATATCTCCAAATGCGCTACTGTACCCATGCGTACGGTCGTCCTACTTCTATGAAGACGATTAACCCCTATCTTTTATACATATTCTAGTCCCACAACAGGGCAAACGTCAATACATATTCGACGCGGATATATCCAACCGAAACCGGTAAGATTTCTGTAATTCTCCGCTGTCCAGTGTATACGTGACCTCTGTACCATACGTCAAGGATCGTAGCATGTCAGCCGAGGTGAAAGTGGATAACCACCATACAGCTTTAGAGGCACCACTCAATGACGCCCCCAAAAAGAAAAAGGGTCGGTCGCCAATTCGGCCACGTGTCTCAGCACGTATGGTCCGGCATCTGGACTTTCATAATTCATCACCCTCCGAGACCCTTTTTCATCGTTTCAAGTAAGAGGCTCTTAGTCAAACTGCGAAATGGGAAGACGAAGAAAAGGAAGAAAAGGAAGAGAGACTCACCCGGCGGCATGATGTCACGTTGACCCTGAAACAACGATATGTTTTGTTTATTTATAACATGGGATGCATAAATTTTCGATTCCAGCACAAGTCGCAGCTTTCAATTTTTAAGCACCGCTTGATGACATATTTATATCGTCAAGAGATTGCTGATTGTATATGTGCTACTATAGCGAACTACCAGACGCTCGTCTGCATAATCAAACACCTATTACTTGACCTTTATGTCTGATTCATACAGCACAGCACGCGACGGCAGTGCACCTCTCACCTCTCATTTATCCCCACTTTCCAGTGCTTCTCACACAGCCCAGAAGAAGCTCGATAAGCCATCATCGTCGCAAGCCCGTTCGGAATCATCGACTAGAACAGTGACACCGGAAGAAGAGAAGTCTGACCCATCAGACAAATTAGCGCCGCAGCAAGAGATAGACGATCACGACGATTTATCGGGACATGACCAGACTGACAAACAGTCACATCAGCATGGTACTATGGACGGCCGAGAGACGGTAGAAGAGGATGGAGCGGATGGGGTGGATGACCTCGAAGCGTTGAAAGATCGCAAACTCCCAGATCCACGCAAGGTTCACTGGAAGAGCCGCTTGCGAGACCACAGTGTCGTTGACATGAGATCTGTCCAGAGGTCCGGCTCTCCAACCATGACTTCGGAAGATGCCAACGCTCGCAACACGGCTTCCCGTCTTGTGCGGAAACACACTGGAAGACCGCCGATTGCTCCACGTGCCCCTGAGGCTGACGACGATTCCGATGGCACAAACGTCCCTTCCTCCTCCGCAGTATCTCTCAATTCTACCGATTCACCTGTTCCCGATCCTCGACATCGACGAATGTCCAGTAGAAGATCTTCTTTCAGCTCGAGTGTATGGGAGACTAGTGATGAAGAGACCGATGACGATACCCGTGTGGGACCCGGAGGAGTACTCAGTGCATTGCTGGGCCTATATCGCAACGATACTTCAGAAAAACGCCGAGGGACTTTACGTTCTCTGATGAGCGGGAAACGTGAACATGGTACACACAAGCAGCGAACAAGGAGAAGATGGAGCTCCCAATCATTGTTCACAATCCCTTCAGCCAACTCAAGCTTCGCAGGGAGTCGCCGTAGTAGCATGAATCACACGGACGATATTTCGGGTACAGATTTAGAAGAAAGGTTGAAGTATGAAGCAAGACGAGTCCACCGCAATCGAAAGCATCAAACTCTTCCACATCGTAGTCAAGACTTGAACGATCCATACATTCCCTCACCACACTTCTCCAATCAAATGAGACCACACGCCAACATCACGATTAGCCAGAGGTTTAGCCAGTTCATGGTCGGTCATGCTAACCCCGCGACCTGGTTCAGGTATAATGAAGAACAATCACATCCAGCTCAAACACATCGAGCGATGGCTGCCCTGGTGATAACAACCAGCAGTCTGGTAGCTATAGCAACCCCTAAACTTAGTCACGTTGCCCCTGCTTACGGTGGTGACGCAGAGACCAGTGGTGGCACGCGAAAAATCAGTTATTATGAAGGAGTTGCAGAGTCGCAAGCAAAACAGGAAGATCAGCAAAGAAGAGAAGACGAGGAATTGGGGATGAACGATGGGACAGACTTGGAGAAAGACATGGAAGAAGGGCGTCTGCGAGGACGGAACAAAAGGCAAAGACGAAGAGGGAAACGGACCCAGAAAGAGCTAGCTGTGACGAAGCATGTATCGAACATCATACAAAGGAAAAAGTGAGTCAAGACGCATTTCTATCATACTAATCAATCCCAGGTTCATCGAAATGCTTGCAAAAGCTGTTGTCAGGTGAGTCATTTTTTCCTTGCCCCCTTCCAATTATTTCCTTGCTCCTCCGCTGACCCTGGCCGCAGTTACGGCGCACCAGCTCATTCGATCGAGGCATGGCTATCCGCCACAGCTGATATCCTCTCGGTTGAAGCATCGTTCTTCTACCTGCCCTCAGTATTGATCGTTGCGTTTCGCGATTCGGACGTTCATTCCACCGACATACTTTTCATTCGACCTAGTGGGGGACTGGAGCTGTATAGGCTGTCCTTAGTTCATGAGGTGTACCGGAAAGTAGTACACGATGAAATATCCGCAAGTCAAGGATGTAGGGTTTTGAGGAGGATAGAACGAAGAGTGAGTTAAGTTACTATGACACTCGATTTGCCGTTACTGAATATCAGCAGACTGTACCCTATTCTCGGTTGAGTCTTATTCTGGCCGCCGCGGTCGCTTCTGCTACATCTGCAAGAGTGGCATTCTCTGGCTCCTTCATCGATATATTGATGTCTGGAGCCTTGGGAAGCATGCTTGCTGTGGTACAATTCACTATCGCAGAGAAGAACAAGCTAGTCTCCAACATATTTGAGATTGGTATGGCGGGCATCCTGAGTTTTGCTGCAGTAAGTCCGCAATCCTTTCTGCGCGAATCTTTGCTGATGTCGATGCCGACACTAAAGAGAGGTTTGGGAGCTTCGGGCTACTTCTGTTACGAGTCTCTGGCATCTGTGAGTCATTGTGTTCCATATAAGTACACCACAGCGCCGGTGACTAATCACCTAAACGATAGGCAGCAATCGTACTCATTCTACCTGGATGGCATATTTGTCTCGGAGCTTTAGAACTAGGCTCGAAGAATGTTGTGGCTGGAGCCATGTACGTGCCATCTTTCAAGATAAAAACTGACAATCATACAGTCGTTTAGTATGGGCCGTCGTGTACACACTCTTTCTGTCCCTTGGTCTAGGTATCGGCAGTGAGATATGGGATTCTTTCGGTCCGTCGCAGCCTTCAGCAATGAGCTCAGCGACCACTTCCATGGCTACTATCACAGGGAGCTTCAATAGTAATAACACTTACTGGGATCAGACATTCAATAATGGTGAGTTTGAGCACGGCCCATCCGTATCTAACAGCTTCTTATCTATTCAGGAACATTCACGTTTTCTAATTCTACGGGGAGCACAGAAGAAGCCACGACGGTCGCGTGTTACCGTAATCCTGACTGGAATTTTTGGTGGTATACTGAACGTGGGTATCTTCTCGAATATAATGCAGTGGCAACTAACATTCTATTTTAGCTAATGATTATTGGCTCTTCTTACTCGTTCCTGCTTTCGCTTTTTCGCTCGGCGTATGGTTTAGAGCGGATTGCAGGTCAAAGGACATGGTCGTCATGGTCCTGGTAGCTTGTGCAGGCTACGTAGTCAATTTTTTCTTGTCTCAAGTAAGTACTCTGGCAAACCCACTCACACTGGATAATGACCACTCACATCTCTCAGCATTTGGACCAGTCGAACGTCGTTTCAGCAGTGTCTGCTTTCACTATAGGGTAAGTGCCCTCGATCATTTCAAAAGGCTGATCTATATAGTATCCTCGGCAATCTGTATTCACGTCTAGGGGGAGGGTCGGCATTTCCTGCGATGGTAGTAGGTATACTGCTGGAAGTACCTAATGCTATTGCTGCAGCAGGTGGATTGAGTGCAAGTTCAGGTACAAGTAGTTCCAGTGATAGCTCAGGCTCAGAGTCCAGTGAGGATATCAACGCGGCTGTCGTGGTCAGGTGAGTTGAATACACTGTCGCAGAGCAACGTATAAAGTGACCGAGCTGATGATTATCCTCTCTTGTAAGCATCCGTATGGTCCAAGTCGGTATTGGTCTAGCAATCGGTTTGTTTGCAGCAGCGTTGGTAGTTTACCCGTTCGGTAAGAAACGACGTTATATTTTCAGTTATTAGGAGCATTGTTATACAAAATAGTTTCATGTGGACACTTAGACCTGTTGTACATAGTAGATATATAATTGATACAAGGACCATATGCACGCATCTACATAGTAGTTGAATTTTAAGTAGCTAGTGATAACGTACGTTCGAATCAAAAATCCAGCTCAGCATTGGCCATGAGATCGTCCCATTCTTCCTCTTCTTCTTGTTCCTGTTCGAAAGGCCTGGCCCACTCGATAACTCGATTATGAGCCATCACCCTGCGTCGCCGATAGGGTCAGCAATACGATCTTTCAAGACTTTGTGGTCGAATGCTTAGTAATGGGATACAATCCGAGGTGACCCACTTGCTCGCTGAGAAATTCATGATCTGCAGTGTATCTAAGCTTACAGCTCGAGAAATAGCTACGTATGTCTGACCTGTAAACAGTCAAACATCAGCGTCCGCTGATTAGTACGCATGAGATTGCTCACCTTCTACGAAGATGTTGTTGAGGTCGATCTTGACTCTTTCCAAAGTCTGCCCTCTACGTTACAGCCGTCAGCTAGGTAGTTTTCTATAAGAGCCGGAAGAATTGTGCTCACTGGGATTTATGAATCGTCAAAGCCCAAGCTAGAATCAATGGTATTTGATGCCTTGTAGCTTCTGGCGAGCCCCTGTATTGATGATCAGAGACTGTTAAGCGCGATGCTCTAGCATTGATCTCTACTTGCCCGGACGACCAACTGACCAAGCATTTAGCACGTCTACCTGCATCTGAGGTATTATGACCTTTTTAGCTAATCTGCCACTGGCATATTTAGAGGGAACAAATTCCACCACTGGCCAGGCAACCTTTTGATCTGGATTCGAGCCGGAATTGTTTGCGGGAGGATATATTTCGGCTGCCTTGGCTTCGGAAAGGGTCATGAAGTCTACAACGGTCCCTGTGATTGAGATCAGCACGTATCAATGAGATGCGCGTTTTCAGGAATGCTCACCTGTGGATCCATTGACGAGCACACCGTCCTATCGCAACGTGAGTTGCTGATGCTACGCAAGTGACACTTACCTGCATGTTCTGCCGACAAGCGTCAGTCCCTAGCTCTGTAGTCTTTCCGAAACTCACAGTCACCAGCATAACCAAAGCGCCGACTTTCAGTTCCAGTTCCTGTGCCCAAATAGTATTTTTGTTACACGATTCTGTGGCTTGTCTGTCATCTAAAGCAAATCCGCGAGAATTGACACCAGGGATATCACAAGACATGAAAACCTTCAAGGAAGTATCCAAGGCTTCAAGGCGAGCTAAATTTATTGAAGTAACTTCTGCTTTTTGCGGGTACCTAATAGGCGCATCGGCGAAGAGCCAGCGTGTGTAGTGAGATAATACGTACAATCCTACCGGCTCTATACCTTCAGGATATTCCACGTCTCTCTTTAGCCCTCGGAGAATGTCCACGTCGCCATGACTGATCGTTCCTCTTCTCATACTTTCCAATATTTTAACGAATTTGTCTTCCTTTTGCCGAAAGACTCTGGTAAGAGCAGTCATGTTCTCCTTTGGAATTACTCGATTCCAAGACTCTGCTTCGAATGCAAAGTTACAGTTAATCGAAGAGCCTTTAGTCACTGGGGGAAGCTGAAAGAAATCGCCGGAGAGTATTATTTGAAGGCCACCAAATGGAGCGGAAGATCCACGTAGTTTACGACCGATAATTTCCAGTTTGTCGAAGAGTTTAGCATCGATCATCGAGACTGTCACGACATAAATCATCCTGCCCCAGCTGTAAAATCCCCTATGCCGCAGCGAATGGAACCTTGCTTACTTTCATCGATCACCACAGCCCCTGTTGTTCTCCATCTCTTCGCAGTAATCTTATTTCGCAAGATGTTCTCGTATAGCTTCTGCGCAGGTAGTTCACCCAGGCCAATACCTGACCACGAATGTAGCGTTGTACCTCCAATGTTCCTGTGTTATTCGATTAGCACAACGAAGAGGACACAGGTAGAGGGAGCTCACACAGCGGCCATACCTGTACTGGCAGTCACACCTAATTTCCATCTTTTCCTTCCACCTTTCTCCTGATCTTTGTCTTGTCCAGAAAGATATCTCCTCCATCCTTCCTCCACCTTGGCTTCTTCAGCTCGTTCGTGTTCTTTGAAAGCTTTGACTATTGCGCGAAGTAGAACTGATTTTCCGGTACCTGCAGAACCAGTGAAGAAGAAATTTTCCCCATCCATTATCCTTCTCAAGATCTCTTGCTGTTGAGGTGAAAGATCAGGATCAGACGCAGCTGGGGGAATGACGGTGTCATTTTTAGCAGGAAATGGGTCCGAATTGGATCTGTTGACCGCTTTGACAAGTTTGAATGGTTTTTCGGAGGTATTGGAATCAAGTTCTTCGTCTGTCACCAGACTTTTGGAGCTTTTCCGTGAGAGCGAAGAAGGAAGAGCCGACCTGTCAAGGCGATTGCCCGCTCTTTGCCATCCCTACGCGGCAAGGTCAGCACGGCAAGGAATAAGAATGATAAGCTCACCTCTGCTGCTTTATAGTGTGGGAAGGACTTGTAGATAGCACCCGGAAACCCTTTGACCTGATAGAAAGAGAGGAAGATGTCTCAGTATGTCTGGTTTAATGATGAAGACTGACAACTAGTGAACATTCCGCTCACCTGCTTTTCAGTGTCTTGCCAAGTCGCATATACACCTGGACGTCGACCCACTCGTACCGCGTACCAGTGAGCTTTCGGCATGACGAGTGACTGAGAATATCCGTGGAAATCAAAGAAATCTAAGGCAGACTGCGTACAAGGAGCATGATCACTGGTGAGCCTCCAACGTTATGAAGACATGGCTGATGATCGCGATGAGGATGTGAAAAGGGAATTGAGGAAGATTGAAAGAGTCAAAGCGCGTAAAATGTTGATTTTTCCTATATCCGCGAGTACTCGTCATTGAGTTGTTCATTGCCGTCGATCACAAACTATTCCTAGGATTCTTTGATGAGATGTACGTATATATTGGAACGACTACGAACGTTGAAATGATCATTCCATGCACTTTATATACCATACTCCCTGATGTGAGGAAACAGGCGCGGCGAACTCAGTCCACCCTCATACAACTTCACTAATCCTCCTCCAAATCAATGTCGCCCCGCACTTTCCTTCTCTTACTGCCTTCCACCATGTCTTTCCTCTTTTGACCCTTTTCTCGCGCTACATCTCTTCCACCACCACCAACAGCTTTTCGCTTGATGGGTGCCTTCGCAAGATCCCGTTTTTGGTTTTTGGTGGGTTTCTTCATGTCCATCATGTATTCAGGAACTGGGCACCCACTTGATCGTAATACATTGGCGATAGTTCGGAGATATGGACCGTCCTCGATGTTAAAGAAGGTTACTGCTTTTCCTGGTCTGCCAGCTCTTCCAGTACGTCCAATTCGATGTATGTATGATTGCACGGATTGAGGGAAGTCTATGACATGTCAGCATGCGGGTTTTGTCCCCAGGAGAAACGTGCCTCACCATAATTTACAACGACTTTGACACCTCTAAAATCCATGCCTCTAGCCAACACTTCAGTGACCACTAACATCCAAACATCTCCCAATCTAAACCTTTTGATTGCCTCATCCCTCTTACTCTTCCCTCTGCCTCCATGGACAACATCAGCTTTCACTCCTTCCAAAACGAGGGTCTTATACAACTCGTCGGCTCTTTCGATGGATTGCACGAAAATCAATGATGGATAAGGTAATGAACCTGTGGAAATGAAGTTTTTGAGCGCGAGAAGTTTACCGGATTCTGATCCAGTATAAAGGAGAGTTTGGTCGACCGTCGTGACCGCTGAATCCCTGAAGCTAGATATCAGCTTCTGCGACGATTGCTTTGGCGGACCGGCGGGTACACAAACAAACGACATCACTTACTTGACACCGACGACTACTCTTACACCTTCATCTTTTAGCCATTTCTTCGCCAACTCCTCCACGCCCGATGGCATTGTCGCAGACAAGAAGCATTTCTGAATTTTGGGATGGGTACACGCTGAGAGGATGGGTTCAACTTGAGGCAGGAAATCAGGTGACAGCAGTCGGTCGGACTCGTCAAAGATTATGACTCGAGTACTGTGCATGGTCAGCTAATCCTTCAGTAGAAAAGCGAGCTCTGGACTTACCGCGCAAGCGACAACAAGTTCGATTCGAGTAAATGGTGGAGTCTCTCTGGGGTGGCCAACAATATGTCTATTCCTAGACCGGTTGGATTCCCAGATTTGGGTTGAGCGAACTCGTTCAGACTGAGCGTCGACCCATCGTCTGTGTCTTCGGTGACTTCTCCCTCCTCTTCCTCAGAATCTCCATCAATTTCTTGCCTTTCCGAGTCACTTGTCGAGCTGCCAGGTGAGCTATCACAGACCGCTTTTTCCGTCGCCTTTGAAAGAGCGATACATCTCCACGATCTTCCCCTAGTTACAGCTTTTACAACTCCCAATATCTGTACAGCTAAATCGTGAGTTGGAACAACAACTATTGCCCGAATGCCTTTCCCTTCATCCGAGTCCTTCAAGCTCCTAGCTGGATCTCTAAGGTTGACGAGGGTGGGTAGAACATATGACAAAGTCTTTCCTGAACCAGTCGGAGCTACACAGATCGTATCTTTCTTCTCCAACAGACAACCGCCGACAGCACATTGCACACCCCATAACGAGTGTATATTGCCGCTTTTCAATGCTTTGAGAAGCGGTTCACCGGCTCGAGATGATAATGAGGAGGATTCGGAATTGACCAAAGAAGGGAGATTCGTATGTAGTGATTTAGGTAAGGGTTCTGGCCCTGTCAAGGTGATTTTCTGAGGAGGCGGAGCAGGGATGGACGAAGACGATGAAGAGGATGAAGCGTCAGAGTCTGAATCCTCATCGTTGACAGGTTTGGCTTGAGCACGGTCTCCGAAGAAGTCTAATGAATGGGGTAAAGTAGTCGATGATTTGATATTACTTTGCGAGATAGATGCTTTACCCTTTCCTTTCCTGTCCTTCTTCTGCGAATGATAACATCAGCAATGCTCGACAAAGAGAGCTAACTACAGATTTCGATAATAGCTTACTGCTGTGAACAGCTCAAAATCATTCTTAAACCGGGTCTTGTCAAATTTGGCACCCCCGGCTGTGAGCAGGTTGAAAGCGGAAGCCATTCGTTATATCTGTGGGAATCACAATGATCTTGGAGAGGTTTGATGAAGATGCTGGTGTAAGAGGCTCTAGAGGTCGTTGAGATCAAAGTAGTTGGATCAGTTCGTGGAAAAATTGAAAATTATGCAAAAATAGACGTTGCAAGGTGGAGGCTGAGATTGAGTGCATGATTGATTGCATTACAAAGTCATTACAAACTCATTACGAATTCAATACAAAATCTCTCAACTCATTTCGTAGTGTTTTACGGAGTGAATTAGGATTATTTCGTAATCTTCCCTGATGTTGTTGATCCGGGCGCTCCCCATCTCACTTGATTGAACAATTTGTCAAGGTCCATTCATACCTTTGATATCAGAATCCTCGCCTGCAACTAATCTCTGCTCCATCTGGAAACCTGTGAGCGTGTGAATCGAGAACGTATCATGGAACTGCTGTAATCTTAAAAAAAGTGTCACCCGAATGTCAATAATCTGCTAGGATTGTCGGAAATCTTATTATTACGAAAATACCACTAAAATCATCGTGCTTGATGACAGCGTCTCCGTCCACGTCCACCCATCATGTACATCCTCCCAGCATCCCGCCGTCCACATGTGTTTATAGCTGCGTTATCAATTGTTGCCCTGGTTCTTTTTCTCCACAATACTCAGCAAACTGGGCTATCGTCATGGAGTTCACCCTTATTCGGATCTCATCCCACGACATCATCACTGGAAAATGTAGGATTGGAAGCTGAGGATCATGTCGTTCGAGGAAGAGTGAGCAGGATGAAGACTTTTTGCGAAAAGGAAAACCCTTTCGAGAAAGAGTATGGAAGGACAAATATAAGATTGACCAGAGCTTATGAAGGTGAGCTCAATCAGCTAGGTCGAATTTCCCACAGACAAGGTAGATAAGGATTGTAAAAAAGATGGACGCTGACCCTTTTACAAACAGGTTCTCACTACAGATTACAACAATTCATACATAAAGCCTTGAGAGGAGAAGCTTTGACTATCTCAGCAATTGGAGGAAGCAGTGAGTTCCATCTTCAACGGGCTGTTGTTGACTCTCGTTGCAGTAACTGGAGGGCACCAAGTGCAACGTGACGAAATCTGGTTCCACAAGTTTCGGGAATGGCTGAATACCTTTTTCGGGAATGATGTTGATATTACGGAAGTGAACGGTGCTGCCCCAGGTGAGTTCTTCATCCTACGTATGCCGCGTAATCTCAACGTTATCTGCAGCCACTGGGTCCGACTACTTCTCCTTTTGTTTCTCACACCATATCCCTTCGGAGTCCGACTTGGTTTTGGTAGAACTGGCAGTCAACGATGAAGGTATTCTTGAACATATAGAAAACATGGAAAACTTGCTCAGGGGTCTATTGGATCTGCCAAATAAGCCTGCGGTGATCCTAGTCGAGGCTCTCGCTTTCAGCAATGGTGGAATGGGGGGTGGAGGAGGAAGGATGCACCTGTAAGTACGAGACACAGCTGCATAGAAAGAAAGACCAAGGAACGCTAAAATATCCTTTAGCCCTGTAGCTCAGTATTTCGATGTGCCAGTGATCAACCAGCGTCATCCTTTGGCTAATCATTTCGGAAGATACCCCCAGCTGATCGGCCCGTACTTCTCTCGAGAGTGAGTATTCGTCCCTGTATCCTCGAACGTATAGTTGTGCCATTTGCTTCAGCTGACTTGCAACACAGCTGGTGGGGCAATTCGGACATGAGACATATCAATGCTCGTGGGCATCGTGATCTGGGTATGCTTGTAGCCAGCTTGATACAGGACGCAGCGTGTACCATGTTATCTGAAAATGATTTCTTCGTGCCTCATCCTTCAACAGAAGCAAGCGGCCTTTCCATACTTGGTGATGTGGGCGACGAGAAAACACTTTCTTCAGATCAAGCGAGGATACAAGATCAGCATTTAGCGGAGATCCAATCTTCTTGGGCTGAGCAATCTCGTTCTTGGAGGGAACGACCCTCGGAAGGCGATCAAGTGGGTAAACTAATGCCGGGCATGTGGGTGACTCCTGCAGAGTATGGTATGTTGCCACGAATGAGAGTACTGGACGGTTGGAACCCAGATACATCGAGTATAGTACCCCCGTTCCAACCTACCTGTCTGTCCACCAGGGCCAAGCAAGCGCAATTCAATCTTACGCCATCGTACAATGAAGGATGGGAGTATTGGATACATCCTGAACATACAGATAAACCGTACCTCGTGGCGAAAGAACCAGGAGCAACAGTCAGCTTTGAATTGGATACCAATGTAGGAGTGGTCAAGATGTACGCTTTGAAGAGCAAGACATTTGGGCTGGGAGATATCGAGTGCTGGGCGGATGATGAGAAACACAAATCAACGAAAGTCACTGGCTGGTGGGATAATGGTGATGTGTGAGTATTGAATTCCTGAGCATCATGACCAACGTTTATGCGTATGTTGACTTGCAAATATCTCAGGAATATCGGTCGATTTGCTACGATACGCACAGACTTAGCTAGAGGAAAACATATCATTACGTGCAAAGTCTTAGAGGCTACCTCAAATCCAGATGGAGGCCATGAGTTCAGGATGATCTCGATGATGAGGTGAGCAGCTGTCTTCTGATTATGTTACAATACCTTGCTAAAGACATGTATTTCAGTGTTTGAAATTTATAGATAGCTGTTCGAGATAAAGGGTTATGATTGTTTGTCTACAGTAATATCATGTTTTGCAGGATAATCGCGCGAAAACGTGTCAAGGTAAATACGACCGGATGTCAGTAGAATAGAACAACGGTGTCGTGCGCTTTCGGAACAAATGTAGTATAACCACTCGCTGCTTATCCGTGCCTCGGCGCTAGCGACGATCTATACCCAGGATATCCTCATCTCATCGTTAGCAAGTCTAATGAGTCCACTGTGAAATATACCGGAACCGTGAATGAACGGTGGTCACGTTTGTCAGAATTGTGAGGTGCAAGAGAAGGTGTACAGGACATGATTCATGGTGAGAAACGACGGACGCGGCATTTGCGGTCTTGCAGGTATTATGGGTGCTGACATCATCGCTGAAACGAAGTTGAGTTTGAGATTACATCCTCTCCGAACCTGGCTTTCGCCGACAAGACGTCCTCGGTGATCTCCAGCTTCGGCGCAAATCATCTTACCACGGATGTTTTCTGATGTTTAAGAACAAAGAGAATACCGGTTTCTTGGTAAACATATGCTCAGCATGACTCGTATATTGCTTATTTGAAAAATCGCCGAATCTCAGCTTCCGTGACTTCATGCTGCATTCTCTTCAGGTGGTGCAGCTTATTAAATCTCACAATGAGACAAGCATGACACATCACAAAGTCCTCGCCTGCTGCCGGCGGAGGATATCCGAGTAGGTTATAAATCAGTGCACAGAACAGTGTCGTGATCAATCTGTTACTAATATATTACCTGTCAAGTACCATTCAACAGATCCGCAATCAATCATCAATATCAATCACCCTCTCTGCAAGTATGACCAATAACAAGATCGTTCTGCTCACCGGTGCCAGTAGAGGAGTGAGTAAAACAGGACGGTGAGGCTAAGTGTAATGGTTGATCGTCAATTAGCTCGGACAAGCCGCTGCTCAGATTATTGCTGCTCGTGATGAGCCGATCACTTTACTCGCCACTTCTCGAAAAGCCGAGCACTTGAATCTCACTGGAGCTCATAAGGATACTGTTATCGAGTATCCTCAACTTGATATCACCGATAACGATTCCATTACTTGTTTGTACAACGACATTGTCGACAAATATGGCCGAGTCGACGTACTCATCAATAATGCCGGTTCCACCTTTGAAAAGATAGATAACAGTACCTTCGGTCCGGAAATCGTAAAGAAAACGTTCGATCTTAGTGAGTTTTCTCGTCGTTAGACTAACATATGAGAGGTTAGGCTGATCTCGGGCCGTCAGACTACTGGGGCGTTGTCAAGGTTTGTTCGTATGTCCTTTCTATGACCGCTAACTGCCGATCATGCAGATGATTGAGAAGTTTACTCCTATTATTCCTGATGGCGGTCGCATTGTCAACGTATCTTCTGCCGCTTCCCAGCAAGATGATTTCCCCAACGAGGAGCTCAAGGCGCGACTGTTCGATGAGAAAACCAACCTCGTTAACCTCAATGCCCTCGTGGAGGAATACATGGTACGTAAAATGCCTACGTGCGCCGGTCTAATCTTTGGTGTCCTGTAGTCCGCGAGCAAAACGAGTGATGAAAGTGACGGCTGGCTCAAACATGGATTCTATCCTGCGTACAGTACTAGCAAGGCTTTCATCAATCTGTTAACAGCATCTTCAGCTAGGAATTATCCTACTATCTTGTCCAATGCCGTATGCCCAGGAGTGTAAGCCTACTCCAAATTTTTCGAGCTGATTCTTGATTAGTTGCGCCACTGAGCTCGCCGGTGACTTACCAAAGGGGACCAAAGCCAAAACCCCGGGTAAGCATTCTGCAGTTGGATATCATGCTGATGAAACATAGCTGAAGGGACAAGAGTGATCTTACGTCTCGCTTTCGATGACATCGATAATGTTAGTGGCAAGTTCTGGGCAGGTAAGACTACCGCGGACACTGGACCAGGAGACGGTGAGTACGGATTCGTTGTTGTAAATAGAACACAATTGACCATCTGTCTAGTCGTCGAAGATTGGCCCGGCAAAGAGATCGTTTGGGATCTCTTACCCGATGGTGCCTCTTCATCCTAAGTCTTTCGATACTACAGAATTCTTTGGAATTACACAAATGGATCCACCCGTAAATAGATCATAAGCCGACCGCATAATGGATTTTTTTCTCATTCTACGGCAATATGGTTTTACTATTTGCATGAATCGCAGATGTATCGCGTGAATTGCCGACGTCTGGTCAGAGTGGATGAAAAGTTTCAAACCCCGATATGGTCAATCGAGTACTGAGACTACTCAAACTCTGTCAGCTCTCATGTACACTCCTTATACCATCAACCCCTGTAGCTCATGCTGTATCATAAAAGTACAAGGCAAAGCCCTTATTAGCAGAGTACATCCCCGATCAGTAAACGCCAATGGTCTTTCTCGATTGTCAGACATCTTTATAACAAAAGTGCAAATTGCATTTCATGTATACAACAAACGACGGTACATGGCAGTACTTTACATGATTTACTGCGCGGGTTGTTGTGCTCTGTCCGGAATCCCGTTCCCGACCATAGTAATTATCTTCCAAGCTGGACAATCCCAAAAGCTGGCGGCTTTCAAACCGTCGATTAAGCTACGCAACGTCAGTCTTCTCGCTGTATATCGACAACTCACAAATTCATGTTTTCGAGAGCTAACCTATCTGCTTGTTCAGGAAGTGAGTCGCCTATCACTGAACAGATGAAGCTGACATTGTCCAAGATCTGAAACAAATCCGACAGAAGCGGAGTCGAAGGCTGTATCGGCTTGCAAGTCAGCACCATACAGTCAGCTTGTTTATACTGACTCACCATTACAAGTTTGAGTCCCCTGGCAATTCTCTTGAACCCTTGTTCAATTCTACTTTGTGTTTCGTTGATCAGATCTACATGCTCTATCAAGCCAAAGTCGCCCGATGATACTTGACTTTGTATAGATTTGGCATAAAGTACATCCGTATGCAAAACGCAAAGCTCCGTATAAAAGAGTGTACGCAAGACGTTCATGGCTTTTTGACTTTTGATGATGTGCGAATCCCATCTGGTAGATGACCATACCGCAAATGTAATAGCATCAAGCCAGGAAAAAATCACGTCCAATCGATCCCATAATCGCCGTGTCTCGGAAAAAGGGTTGTTCCGACCGACAGATACGACATCGCGTGTGATAAAGTACATTTCGTTTATGATACCAGGCAGCAGTTGATTCCATAGGTATTGCTCGGCGTATAGACCCCGAGGTCCATCGTCGATATCGATGAGTGGTTGCATGTCTTCGAGATCGATGGCGGTCTGAATCACTGGATTAGGCCTAGGGCATATGATGTTGAAGACATACGAGTCGCTAATGTGGTAATTAGCGAGCACAAATCCAAGTCTTACGGATCACTCACATCAGACTTGGTGATCCGAGAGCAAATGAGAGGTATGCTTCACTCATCTATTCTTGTCAGCTCTGCACAAGAGAAGAAAACTCACTGCTACTTGCATAACACCGTCCGCGAGCAATTTACGTTTGTCTGTTGACAATGATCCGCGTTGTATATGAACAGCACAGAGAATCACGGACCAAGCCAGTAGTTGTCGGAACCTTTTATCATCCGTCTGAGAACCTTGCTGAATACGAATCTTGACAGCCAGTCGCATGACTGAGATCGTGAGTAAGACATCGTCTGTATCCGAAATAGTCGCCAAGGGCAGTTGTTTCAATATATCCCATGATGTGCGACATAACGTGATCAGAGCTTTCTCCTGTACAGTCCCCTTCGGATTCGGTACACTTAACCATTGGACATTCTTCACACTCTCGATGGGTTGAATTTGAGATATCACTTGCTGTTACATACACGCAATCAGGCTAAAGTAAAAGAATGCGTATTACGTGCTCACGATAAATCCGGAAAATTTCAGAGCTGACATGGCGTATAATACTGAGCAGAGCTGTCAATTATTGAAAGTACGATCAGCTAATAGTTCAGTTTCAGCCAGGCTGACAAACTCACTTCATCGAGCTTGGTCGAAACCTGACTAGTAGACTGTTTCCTTGACAATGTGGTCAGATCTTGGAGACCTATGGCGTTTAATCGAAGGATACCTTGAGCAGCTAAGATTTTACGAGTTTCCGTTGTTACCGTCATATCGAGAATTTGATGAGGCTTGGACGATACACTCGGACTCGCCGTCGAGCGTGAGGAAGACTCGACCCGTTGCCTTTTGAATACCCGCGGCGGAAGTGGGCAGATATCACTACCATGTGATTTACATCGGTCACAGATATCTCCTTTTTCATCCCATACGCATCGTACTGGTTGTGAAATTCAGAAAAGGTCTTCACCATATCGGCTACTATATCACTCACCGCTTACTCTCACACATGATGCACAAGGCGGCTTCCTATGAGATACTTGGACGTCAGTCTCTGTGATATGTGTTCATGCAATCCGCGAGTACTGACTTCTTGGAATTCGGTCCCGCACAGGTGACGCCCGCGAGTCGGCATCTTGTGCAACATTCTGGATCTCCCCAATCACAGATTTGATGCTTCTGTCTGCATCGAGAGCAAGGTGTGGTACGCTGTCGACTCGACATGGAAAGGGTATGTAAAGTAAACAGCGTTGTCAACTCTGGAAGATATCTGTATGGTGCTAATTTGTTACATACTTTATCGTCGTTGATCAACATCGAAACAGAGAAACCGCTTTTGCTTACAAACCGTGTTTACCGGCTGACTAAACATCTGTAATCTTATCTCTTATTTTTCACCCTCACGTAATTTTCGCCACGCTTTGTTCAAGCTTTACATTTGAGTACTCTGTAGATGATAGACAAGGATACTTGAGGCATGATGGATTTGTTGAGTGCACTATCGAAGAGATAGTCCTTCCTATGCATGCTGTTATCTCTAATTACCCACATTACCCATCACTTCCACTCTACCTTTTCCTTTGGTCTCATTGTTCACCAAATCAGTGATCGTCCGGAAAGAGCCAGGATTTATTTGCACGATCTGAGGCATGAGAGTAACGTCGTCAGCGTATTTACTTTCTCAATCTATTTGTACCCCGGTGATATTACCGATCGATGAAACAAACGAACGAAGAGACTTACAGCTTCCCATTCCATACCCATATCGTCTTCTTCTACTTCTTCTACTTCTTTCATCACACTTTCTTTTATCCTCTTTCCGTCTTTACCGGGCATCGTGATTCTGACTCTCATCCTTGCTCTTCTGATAGGTAATACATTTTCACCACCTTCACTTAGCTTCTTGATCAATTCTAATGCTTGTGCTTTTGCGGGTTTGTCAGCTTTGACTGAATATCCAACTTCTGACATTGATTTCTCAATCATTCCAACAGTATGTTTACGATTCGTTGTTGGATCCACTGTCATTTCCGTTACCAACGTGGCTATTTCCCTTGACAGAGATGATAGTTGATGTGATCGTTCGAGATTGTTGATTTGCAATTCTCCTTTGCGAAGGATCTGCAAACGCCTCACGGATATAAGCATGTCTCAAACGGCTGACATTTGGATGGCTTTGATGGTATATGAAGATGAGAGCGATAGTTGAGTTTCACTCACTTCTTCAATCACTTTGTTTATATCGTCCGTCACGAAACACTTCGCCCAGTCATCTCTCTTTGCTACTTGACCTTTCGGTACGTTCGTAAACACTTGCTCTATCTGGAGTACTTCAGAAAGATCGGTCTCACTGTAAGTTGAGCAGATGCAACTATCAGTCAATTTGCTCCGCAAGACAAACAAGCAACATATCCAAGACTTTCAATCGAAATCTTATCACTCACACGCCTGAACGGAACTCTGATACTTTATTTTGATAGCATGCAATCTGTATTATTCCCCAGCAATACATATTAGCTTGATGGGTGGATACGCGGCGATTCTGTTCATAGCGCTGGCTAACCCACCTCGAACCTCTTTCCACCTTTCTTCATCCGCACTATACTGACATTGGTCAATCTGCGAAGAAAGGAGAGATTTTGTCAGCGAAATGCCTGATGCGCAGGGTTAATGAGTCATCTCACTTTATTTGGGTTCCCGGTTGTTTGTTCATTGTGTTATTCGTATCCTTCAATGAGCTTGTTATTGGGTCTGTTTCTTGCTGTCTATAGTGCTCACAGACAAGAAGAGAGATGGAACCATACTATATTTCCAATTTTTAACTTTTTAGACGTCATCAAGAAAACAACAATATGAACTATTGCAACCGTGGGAAAGTTGAAGTCGTGTAGGGGATAGATATATAACGTGGACTTTGTACTCTCGTTGTTCACTTTCTTCACTCACTCCATTCATAAGACACAAATCATCATATCAGTCTCGACCCAATCAACAGGAAGCGAAGAATGATAATGTCAACATAGGAATGCGATACACTGCGAGATTAGATTTGAAACAATAAAAAGAAAAACGGATATCCCGAATAGGTGAAGTAGGATAAGAAGATGAAAGTATTCGAAAATGAGGTAGATTATAAGTGAGTAGCTCTTTTGCATTTCAGGTCCGGACTGCGAGCATCAGTGCTTTAGCTTTGCGTGGAAGAGATGTCAACGGTGTCAAGATTCTGTCGACTGACAACGACACGAATAGCTATCCACCCTCTCAAACCCTGTCGGCACTTCATCGTAAATACCCTAATCCATTCGCTACCCATGTCTACTCAGTAGACACGATAAATAGAAGTGTAGATCCCGAAACGGGTATTTTGAGATCAGAGAGATTGATAGGCGTTCAGCAAGGTGCACCGAAATGGATAACCAAGGTGAGTATAGCACATGTGCCATTGTCATTACGATTCCTCGGTGTTTCCTTATTCATGTACGAGTACCCAGTCACCTTTGCCACCTGTCTCTACTTGTGTGTTGATCTACATACTCAGAAGGACCAAAGCTGACTCTACCACGCTTGCTTTCATCACAAGCTGTTTCACCTTCCACCGACGGCATACGTAAGAGAAGTAGTCTTCGTCGATATCTCAAACGAATCGGCGACCATGATGTCCGTCAATTTGAGTTTAGCTCAATACGTGTGAGTGCGCATATCTGTCGGATCCACTTCAAATTCAAAGTATTATACATGCTGATCTTTCATCATATCTCTATGCCAAAAACAGATCATGTCTCGAATTAATCAATTACACGCCTTCACCCATCAACCCATCGATTACTCATTTCCATCAAAGGGCATTATTGATATCTGCCTTCCCAACAAGGATGATAGCTAGAAGATTGGAAAAAGCAAGTTTTGATAGATTCAAATCGAATGCTGGTATCGGTAAAAAAGGGTTCGAATGGGTATTACAAGGTGGTGATCAAATGAAATTACCAAAGCCTGTCATAGAATAATGACCATATGGTTGTCAGGGGAAGGCGGTCTATTGCCAAGGAAGGCTTGAAAGGGGATTCAAATCACGCTGGGAGGCTCATCAAGTAAGCAGAACGTAACGGAAACTACAACGGAAGAAGCAAATAGAAAAGATTACACGCTAGATCTTTTGGCTCAGCCCTTAATGATAATGCAAAAGCTCAAGACAAATCATCACTCGAATCTCTAAGAAAAAACAAGCATAGACTCAACTTCAAGGAATAGAGATATAAAACAGAAAGTTGTACCATATATACAATCACCACCCAAATTTGTAAATCTCTTTATAATCACCCATTCTCAACGAATGGGCGTCATCTCAATTCAACTTGCATTGCCGTTGTTACGTACTGCAGGAAAGATAGTAACCAGCAGCAAAATGAAATGTGTCTCCCAAATGAGTGAATGTCGGAACAGTGATAACCTTGAAGACAGCTTGAAACGCATGAAATCATTTACTGCATCTGTTGCATGATTGATGATCTGATGATGGAGAAGGGTTGTGCTGATGTGTATATAAAGTTACAATTTACAGGTACTAAAAGTACAACAATGCTATAGTGAGGTGTGCGACTATGTTAGATTGTGTGAATGGTGCGTGATGAAGGTATCGTCATAAGAAAAAGAACAAAGATGAATCAAAAATCGGCATCGGTGGTGAATACCCTTCTCGAGGATCTCTCGTTTGCCCCATCTTTGTGAGGTATGGAAGGTGTACCTGATCGAGAGACATTTGCGAGTTGATAAGATGATACTCTTGATTCGAAAAAGTCTGCGAAACCCATGATTAGTAACGCAATACCAATAAGATATGCTATAAGCGGAAAAAAAGATAAAACTCACTTGCTTTACCTTGAAGGGAAATCAATTCCATCCAATCAAACGGATTCTTAGCGTGGAATATCTTTGAATAACCCAGATCAACTATCAGGCGATCGGCGACAAACTCGATATATTGGCACATCAACTGGAGATGATGATACGAAGTCAGCATACAGTAACCATATGCAAGTTGCATGGAGTGTTGAAGGAGGTTGGTTTCAGACTATACGAAGAGGAACAAACTTACATCTGCATTGATACCGATCAAGGCACAAGGTAGAGCATCTGTCAGGAATTCCTTTTCTATGGCAACAGCTTCCGTAACGATATTATGGACTTCTTCTTCCGAACACCTGTGTCTTAGGTGGTTGTACAGCTATGACAACAGCTGATCAGCGCGACCTTTGGTAGAACTGCCAGATAAACTTACTAGACATGCGAAATCCTGATGAAAGCATTGTGGTCAGTCTCGTTACAGCATTCTTCACAGCTAAGCTTACAGTATGCGTCCCTTCGTCTCTGCTGATCAACTCGTTCGAGAATGTCAATCCAGGCATTAGACCCCTCTTCTTCAACCAGAAGATCGCAGCGAAAGATCCTGAGAAGAAAATACCCTCTACACATGCGAAAGCGACCAGTCGCAGTCGGAAGGGCTAGGTATTGCAGGTCAGCTCAATGCGCTATGACAGCGCAGCAAAAGGCAGATTGTACTTACCATATCATCCGTTATATACTTTAGTGCCCAATCTGCCTTTTTCCTCACGCATGGAACTTTAAGCGAATCATGAGTCAAAAACCCCATGACTCCTAATATTGAAATTGCACTCACTATTCTCCATCCCTCTGAATAAGAAGTCCTTCTCTTCACTGTCCCTCACATACGTCTCAATCAACAGACTATATGTTTCGCTGTGCACTTGCTCCATCATAGTTTGGAACGCATAAAAGGCTCTGGCTTCTGCTATTTGAACATCTAACGAGAATTGCGATACAATGTTTTCTACACGAAAAAATCAGCACATGGCAGAATGATCCTATGAGAACGAAGGAGACCCCAGCAAAAGAGAAAAAGGAGGTTTCTCCAACTTACCACCCACTATCCCGTCGCTCGCAGCAAAGAAAGCTAGTATCCTCAATATGAAAAACCTCTCTTGCTCCGTCAACTTGTCATTCCAGTCCCCTAAATCGTGACCCAGGTCGAGTTCCTCGGACGTCCAGAACGATGCTTGGGATGCTTTGTATGCCTGCCATATCTTTTTCATAGGTGATATTAGCGATAAATCTCCTACTTGAGGCGAGATGAAACGCTCACGACCTTGCGAGCGGGTGCGTGATCAAGTTGTTGTAGTAGAATTACATACCTCTCTATATTTGATTGGAAACAAAACGAATCTATCGTTTGATTCCCTCAGTATATCTTCATCCTCTTCTTCCGGAAACTTTCTTTTCTTAATTTCCCCTTGACCCGCTTTGCCAATTTGAGATGGTACATCCTGTACTCCAGTTATAGTCGCTGAGCTCATCTTGTCTTCCAAAGCGGGATTACTATCGTACATTGGTCTGAACATATCTATCCCAGGCATATCGTTCAGGTCGTCGAGTGAAGTTGCGGTTGAGCAACGCGATGATGAGGACGGTGAAGGTGAAGGTGAAGATGATCGATTGGATAATCTACTTGGTCCAGCTACTTGTCCTGCAGTATCCATTTTCGATAAAGGATAGGAAGGGTATGGATGTGTTATCGGTCGTGATCGTGTGAGTGGGGTGGGCATGATGGGAGGAATGCTTAGGGTGATGACAGTGGACAAGATGGGGAACAATAAAGAGAGAGATACAAGATGAAAGATGAAACACTTGAAAAGTAATGTTCGATCGCAATATCACTCTGAATTCCCAAAATAAAAACAAATATTTACTATGACGCACGGACCCCCCCCCTTTAACTTGAGTGAATGTGGCAGTCCAGTCAACTTTCGAAGCCCAGAGCGTTGATTACGTAATCTTGAGTGTCTATACGCGCGTTTGCCGACGGTTAATCTTTCCTTCGGTTTCATCCCCCGAAATAAAAGAACTCGGTGGGGAGGAAGGTGTTTTTTTTATATATCAACACACTTTTCTCTGCTCATCGTCAAAGATCTCAACAGAAATCCATCCCAGACAACCAAGACTCACTGGTCCTGAATAGACACAGACGCTGTACTCTGTCTCTACCTTACTTGGTAATTCATCAAAAGGCACATAATCAAGATGTCAATAGCTACGAGGTCAATCGCGCGACTTGCTTCAGCTCGATCATTGTCTCGTCGAGCTATCCCTTTCACTTCTCTCCGAAGAGCTGCACCTGTAGTTTCTATACGGCATGGATCAAGTCTTCCTCCACGTTCTGACAAATTTGCCAAACCAACTCAAGATCACTTGACCAACCTCAAATCGATCGCTTCATCGACATTATCGACATTGGACGGATCAGCAACTGCAGATGAATTGAAAAGCTTCAACGATGATTGGATGAATAAATATCATGGAAAAGGTCCTATAGTGGTCAAACCCAAAACCACAGAAGAAGTTTCAAAGGTTTTGAAATATTGTTACGATAATGATTTGGCTGTCGTCCCACAAGGTGGAAATACCGGTTTAGTAGGTGAGTGATCATCTACTTTATGCGGTATCAGTATCATCTGAATGGTGGCAAACGACTAACGACTTCTTTTTTTTTCTGCACGTTTCAGGAGGATCAAACCCGATTCATGATGAAATCATATTGAATCTCACCAACTTGAATCAAATTCGATCATTCGATGAAGTATCAGGTGTACTGGTTGCGGATGGCGGAGTCATACTAGAAGCTGCAGATCATTTTTTGGCTGAAAAAGGTTTCATATTCCCGTTGGATTTAGGTGCGAAAGGATCTTGTCATATAGGTGGAAACGTAGCTACCAATGCGGGTGGTTTAAGATTGTTGAGATATGGTAGTTTACATGGCACCGTGTTAGGTTTAGAAGTGGTTTTACCTGATGGTACAATTTGGAATGGTTTGAGTAAATTGAGAAAAGATAATACTGGTATGTTCTCCGCTTTTATTCACGTTTTAGCATCATGACCAACCATGCTGAGACGACAACATTCACATAGGATTTGACATCAAACAACTGTTCATCGGATCAGAAGGTACAATTGGAATAATCACTGCTATCTCGATATTATGTCCTAGAAGACCAAGCGCTATGAATGTCGCTGTCTTCTCTTTGGACTCTTACGAGGCAGTACAAAAAGTCTTTGCTGAAGCCAAAGGTCATCTGGGAGAGATCTTATCTGCGTTTGAATTCTTCGACAAACAAAGTGTAAGTTACTGCCCACTGCGTCATTGTCCTTGGTATCCGAATCAATAGTTTGCTTGTTTTTTCGTGCTAATTTTGTTAATTGCACAGTATGCCCTCGTAAAGAAACACCAAGAAGAGAATGGAGGTGAAAGAAAAGTGTTTGAGACAGAGGGTGACTTCTACTGTCTGATAGAAACTGGTGGTAGCAACTCTGAACACGATGAAGCTGTGAGTATGATCCTTAATTCTAAAACGGATTGGACAATTAAATATCTGATATCGCCTGATTAGAAACTGACGGGTCTTCTCGAACATTTGATGGAGAACGAAATGGTTCTTGATGGAGTATTGGCACAAGACTCAACTCAATTCCAATCCTTATGGTCATTACGTGAATTAGTTCCCGAATCAGCTGGTAAAGCGGGATCAGTGTACAAATACGATGTCTCAGTACCCGTTGGAAAAATGTACGGATTGGTAGAGAAGATGAGAACCAAATTAAGGGAAGGTGGTGTATTGGAAGGTGATGGAAACAAAGATGGTCCTATCAGAGCTGTAGCTGGATACGGTCATATGGGTGATGGTGAGTGATGCTTCCCTTCCTTTATCAATCGCAAAACATTCGGTATAACATCAATATGAGCCGAGCCGATTACTGATGTACGAATGCTTTTCTAATAGGTAATCTACATATCAATATAGTGGCAAACAAATATTCCGACGAAGTTGAAAAGATCATCGAACCATATATCTATGAAATCGTATCTGAGAATGAAGGTTCGATATCAGCAGAACATGGATTAGGAGTTATGAAAGCTCCTTATATAGGATATTCAAAGAATGATACTTCCATTGAACTCATGAGAAAGATCAAGACATTGTTCGATCCAAAAGGTTTATTAAACCCTTACAAATATATCATATAGTTGATACCAGGGCTGTTAAGGATAAGGGAGGATTGGTGGTTGGGAGATTGGATTTAAGAGTAGATTAGATTAGATCTTTGCATTGTGATGATGATTGATTAGCACCCGAGTGTAGTGGATGCATATTGTAGATTGACTGTCATAGTATCTAAATGCATATTTGCTTCTGGCTTGAGAAGAAGCAGAATGGGAGGGATCACACGGGCAAAGAGCAAAGAGGAGATGGATATATATATATATATCAGTTTCAGGTATCGATCGAACTCTACATGATTTAGTGGCGTTTCAGATTTATTTCATCGTTTATTGTTCATTCGAAACACTTTTGATTTCTCCCTTGTGACAATGATAATATCATCCCTCTCTTTTCTTTTCATGTGCATATGTTTGGGTTGAACCCCCCAATCACAACCACAAGATACAAAACATGCAGTTGAAACACATACATCCTACTACCATCTCGCTCTCTTTGTTCAATTGATGCAATCCAAACAGTAGACGCACGGATCATCTTTCATGTTAACACATCAACACAAACAATAGAGATGAAACACTTCACTATAACGATGATGATGGACGGTCCCATTGCTATGGCTGCCATGGTACTATCTTCATCTTCATCTTCACTTGAATCCTTGACTTTCACCGCCCTTTCTTCCTCTTTTCATCCAACTTCACTCCATTCTCATCAGCCAGCCAGCGCTATCCTTTGACCCTTCACTCCTATCCCGAAATCGTCAATCTCGACAATCGAAAGACTCAATATCAATTTATCACTCTCGTAGTATCACTCCTTTGTTTCCTCAACCCGTAATCTGCATTACACTGCTACCAATCTAGCTCACTCATCCCCTTGGATCATCTTTCCTTTCATCTTCTATCCCAGTTAAGAGTAGCTGCATCTCACTTGATCATCCTGAAGAGAGAAGAAAAGGAATATCTCTTTGAATTGTCGTATTGTACGTTCTTTTCTTCTCTACTGTGTACACGTCAGTGTATATAGCTCATCTGACTCTGACTATCTCTCTTCATTGTCTCGAGCAGAATAACGGTCTTCCATTCGTAATATCTCTTAGTCAAAGATTGTACTTTCGACGCAACATATTCGTTTCCTCAGCATCTATTACAGTCCACTTGACCGTCCCTATATTATGGCATCCTCAACTCGTCGCTCGGGTCCTACAGAAGTAAGAGAACAAGCAAAAGTATCTGCTGCACGATCAAATCAAGGTGCAGGTCAGCCTCAAGAAAGGACTACTAAAGGCAACTCAGCCAGTGCACCTAGGAAAGTCAAATTCAACGTTGGTGAGTGATCTATCTTTCCATTCAAGTCCATCATATTTTCGCAAATTTGTGTCGTTCGCTGGAGCTGGCTCTTACAGCATGGCGTTCTGTAACCCATGTAGAGTTCTCCTTTGTTCTATATACCTTCGTATCTCTGTATACCCCACATCACCACATCGACGAACACAGCTGACATGGAGTATACCAGGTCACACATACCATGTCCTCGACGTCATTGGAGAAGGTGCATATGGAGTGGTAGCATCTGCAGTACATAGACCATCAGGAACAAAAGTCGCCATTAAGAAAATAGCACCTTTTGATCATTCAATGTTCGCTTTACGTACTTTGAGAGAACTGAAATTACTCAAATACTTTGCCGAAGAAGGTGTCAGCGAAAACGTAAGTTAGATCACCTTATCTACCTAGGAGTATGATTGTTGAACGAAAAATCATGAAGTGTAATGCTATGCGATGTTGTGCTGATGAAAAAGCGACAATTGTAGATCATTTCAGTACTCGATATTATCCGACCTGCATCGTATGATAGCTTCAAAGAAGGTGAGTATTCTATACGACCTATACATCAAGTCCGATGATACGACATCTATGTGTCGTATGTTTGAGCTAATCCTCTCGATTGATCAATCAGTATACTTGGTACAAGAATTACTGGAAACGGACTTACATCGAGTGATCCGTACTCAGGATCTTTCAGATGATCATTGTCAATATTTCCTATATCAGACTTGCAGAGCTTTGAAAGCACTTCACTCAGCGGAGAGTAAGTTTCCCAGTCTCCTGTGTCTTTGAACTCGACCCATCACATGCCGCTGTATTGACGCCGCTATTATCAATGGTAGTCATTCACAGAGATCTCAAACCTTCAAATCTACTCTTGAACGCAAACTGTGATCTGAAAGTATGTGATTTCGGTTTAGCTAGATCCACTCAAACCTCTCTTCCTGATGGTGCCAATCAAGGATTCATGACTGAATGTGAGTTTCCTCCGAATAACGGTAATCTATGTGGAGCCGGGGCAGGGCTTACCTACATGTATATGAAACAGATGTCGCTACTAGATGGTATAGAGCTCCGGAAGTTATGCTTTCCTTCAGAATGTACACAAAGGTGAGTCTGTCATCTGATGGGGTGAAAAAGAACTCCCCCTGAGCTGCTCCATTTTGCGAACAGTCGATCGACGTGTGGTCAGTAGGTTGTATCTTAGCTGAGATGTTGAGTGGTAAACCTTTATTCCCTGGAAGGGATTAGTGAGTTTTGTCTCCGAGTCCATCCAAGGGGTCCCCAGCCCGGGATTCTATGATCTGCTCTTAAACCGGGATCTCAATGTTGATGACGATTGATCACTGATTGATTTCAATCACAGTCATCACCAACTTTCTCTCATTCTGGACGTGCTCGGTACACCCACCATCGAAGAATTTCAGGCTATCACCTCCAAGAGATCAAAGGAATATGTCAGGACTTTGCAGTGAGTATGATTGACAATTCATGAAAAGCTGTGGGTCAGTTGAATCCCTTGTCTCGGCTGACTGTACTTTGTTGTAGATTCCGTAAACAAAGAACGTTCCAATCGTTATATCCTAATGCTTCCCCTGCGGCCATCGATTTCTTGAGTAAGACGTTGACTTGTCAGTGTCATTTCTTTGTTATCTTTGTTAGCGAAACAACTTTCCCCCATCAGCATCAGGTTTCCCTCTCTGAGAGTTGTGACTAAGAGGGACAAGCTTCAGCTGACGTCTCTGTTTTACTACTTAAGTTGACCCAAAGAAGCGTTTCACTGTGGAACAATGTCTTTCACACCCTTATCTTGACGCATACCATGATCCAGAAGATGAACCATCCGCCAAACCACTTGCACCCAGTTTCTTCGATTTCGACATGATGAAAGACGAGATCAGTAGGGAAGAATTGAAGAGATTGTTGTTCGAAGAGATCATGACTTTTGGTAGTACATCCGGAAATCAATGATTGCATTGCCATTGCAAGGTAGACTGAGAGAGGGCCAAACGGTCCGATATTTGAAGACGACCTGTTTGAGGACAGGAAATCGGGAGGAAGAACGTTCTTGTGTTCAGTGATATTTGACCATCTTGTAAATCCTGTTTGAATTTTGTTTCACTCTTACTCACATCTATATGGAGACATCTGTTCATCTGCTTGATTCGGACTTAGATGAGCCATCGATATACATGCATCAGCTCTTGGAATGTATATTTAGCATGTCGGAGCCTGGGTGATCATACTAATGATGATCAGATACGTGAGTATAAAGTCTGGTATGTGTGATGCATGTAAGATCCGTCCATGTACAGTGGTGAGTAGACGATCAAGCAACAGGTTCATCCTCTGCTTTCTTCTTCTTGACCTCGACCTGGTGTCAAGCAATACTATCAGCTTTTTCGTACTCACACCTATGTGACAACTTACCCTGGTAACTTGATCTGCTGGAGCACCTTTCAAGACACCCACTTGAGCTCTTAGCATTTCGACCTGTTATGGTGCATTGCGCAATCAGCGCTGAGCATTTGGATAAGGTAATATTCGAGCAAAGTCTACAGCAGGACTTGAACCCCCTCCTTCATTTTCAAGAGGAGGGGAAGGATAGACGCTTCCAAGACGCAGAAGCATGGCGTACTCACAATATCATCACCGACATCACCTTGAATAACAATCTCTTCTTCACCTTGAGGAGTCTTAGACACACTTGATCCAGTAGCGAATTTTCCAGCGAAGAATTTAGCTGCTTTTTTCAAATCTATACCGAACAATTCTAAATTCTGTACATGTGTTTGATGTTTACGTCTTGTCCTTTCAGATCTTTTGATTATGATCTACCGAATTAGAAAAAATTTGGCAAGTCAGCTGTTAGAGAATTGATCGAGGGATCGAGGGAGGGAGAAACGCAGAGAAAGGGATAATCTTCTGTTTTATGTAGAGATGTGTTTGGCATTCGTGACATTGATACGATCATCGTATATCAGATCATACGCAATCACTCACCTTGGTCTCTCCTTTCTTCTTAGCTTCAGCTTCTGCTTTCTTAGCAGCTTTCTTCTCAGCTTTTACCGCATCCGCTTCTAGTTTTTCTTGTTTCTCAACTGACAATGTACCGATACGAGCAGCTAGATTGCCTATTTCGTCCCACCTTTGTCAACGATACAAGACTCTGTGCAAGAGGCAGACATTCCAGTACCACCAAAAATAGACTACTCACTATCTCCCCATAATCTCTCGTGTTCATCTTTATCTTCACTCTCCAACCAAGTCTTACATTTTGAAAACGATGGTCCGAATTCACAATATTCAGTAGGTAGCGAACATATCGCACAGTAATGTGGAACGATAGGTTTGGTTGAAGGGCCAGCTGTGGATGCCATTTTCCGTTCTGCAGATGTTTTTGATAATGAAGAAACGAATGCAATCTTCTTTCGACCAATGCTTGAGAAAGGAGTTTAAAATGGTGATAGTTATTGGATGGCGACGACGGAGATGATGATGATATCCGATCACTGTAAGTTCACGGGGGTAATTATGCTGTGTTGTTGTGCAAATATATGATATACATGTACACCACTATCTCACCTCTGATCCAGCTGAATTAGCTTTACACGCAGACAGACATCTCGAGACGCAGGACGTCGGAGCGCTTCTCAAAGAGGAAGTTGACAAGATTCTAGGAAGAAAAAGTGGTCGCGAAACCATCAATTTGCTCTTCCACCGAGAGAGCAACGATCAAAGCACGCTCTTACGCGTCAATCCTACAATTATCGATACGATTTCGTTGCCTGAATCCGTAAGAATAAAGTCCATCAGGCGACATCATCATGCCTCTGATACACGGGCTTTCAGGAACTGTGATTAGATGTTTCAAGAAAGTGGAAAATGCAGCTGATTGGATGACTGGAGCTGCTGGACCTGTGTTTGTATTCATGTGTTGGTCATTGATATTATCAGGAGGATTCATCTATTGTAAGTGCACTTTGTTCTCATTATCGAATATCGACTCAAGCGAATTAGGGAGATATCTTCTGACTGTCGTTGTAGTCGACGTGGTAGTCAGATCATTATCACCACTCTCATTCTTCCTTCTCCTCCCTTTACTCATCTTAGTACCTATAAATCTATATGGACAATATTACTTGGTAACACATGTCCCTCCGGGATATCCAGCACCCAAAGCTTCCGGAAATGATAAAAGTATATCATGGCTTCTATCGAATCCGAAAAGTATCTGGGCAGGAGAAAGATGGGGTTTCAGAAGAAGAGGTAGAACTCTGACTGGAGCTAGTACAGGAGAAAGCGGATCAAGTGGAATTTGGGAAGGAGCAGGTAGAAGAGTTAGAAGATGTAGGAAATGTGATGGTCCAAAACCAGAAGTATGTAAATATCACACATTCATCACCATCACTCAAGACCAAGAAGGATCTTTCACTGCAATGTGCAGAATTAATCGCTGACCAATATGTCAATTTATTAATGAAAAAATCAGAGAACTCATCATTGCTCCGTATGTAAACGATGCGTCCTACAAATGGATCATCACTGTCCTTGGATCAACGCATGTGTGAGTTTGTCTCCTTATTCACTTCGGGCATCTTAGAGCCTGCTAGCAAATTTTGACCAGACATATCTATCGGATAAATGCTGAATACCCTTTGCTTTTCTTCAGGTCGGCATACATAATCAACGTCATTTCGTTCTTTTCATGTAAGTTCAGCCAAACCACGGTGATTGGGAAGACAATAATGCATCACTTATCATCTTATGTCTTTTCTTTGTATAGGGCATGGCTATCACTAGCATGTACGACGGTTGCCGCGACCGGATATCATCAATTTCTGTCAACATTTGACTATCACGCGGAGGTGAGTTCTGCCTGGTATAATCCCAAAGATCTCACCCTATGCCGATCTCCAACCTTTCCATCCTATCTTCGCAATTCCTAGATCCCTTCAAGCGCTAACCTTGACTCTCTTTGAAGTGGCCATCGATAACGCCAAAGTTGGGATTTACACTGATATACGTCCTCTGCCTCGCAATCGGTGAGTGACTAATTCTCCTACATTTTTCTTCCAAAACTATTTGTGGGAGGAGGAAGACTCTGTATCATTACTGATCTTGTCATGTCAGGCTTCGCTGTCTCGGTTCTGATGACGTGGCATCTATATATGGTATCATACGGAGAAACATCGATTGAGAGCCATGACAATGCTTATCTCGCTTCCAAAGCTAAGAAGGAGGGTTTAGTGAGTAATTACTGGCTGTAAAGCTGCGTATACAGCTGGAAAAAGGATCCTTTGCGTGCTTACCACCCTGGTACATCGATAGATATACCTCAATCCGTATGATTTGGGAAGAAGGCGGAATCTGCAGTTGTTTTTCAATATTGGCCCGAGTGGATAGTGAGTTTACTAAACTGCATCATCATCTGACTGTTTTACATCCATTCAAGACCCTTTGAACTGATCTCCATTGATGTATTGTACAGCCCTCCATCATCACTTCTCCTTCCATTGATCATACCTCCAGCATCCAATGGATGGTCATTCCCTCGACGTCCCATACCTTCACACCCACCTACAAAACCCGTCAACCTTCACGCGCCCGAACTTGCAGAAGGCTTGATAGCACGTGCGAACGGTCTAGGTCTCGGTCTGGGATTAGACCATGGGGATGATCATGTCAGCCCAACAGGGGGTCATGCAGAAGATGGCATGGGAGGATACGTAATGGGTGATGAAGAAGGTTTGACAGATGATGAAGAAGGTGGTGGAGGTTGGATGGATCTAGGTGATCCTCAGTATAGGGCTGATGATGATCGGTAGTATCAATAACATTGTCATCATTTCATGGGTTCAAAATGCATATATACGTTCATGTATCTCGGGCTACTCAGACGTCTGGTGGATGGCAATTATAGGTAAATGCCGGCATTTCCGGATCACACCATTTGATCGACTCTTTCTTCGCTTTAAACCGAAAAATATAGGAGATGTACGAAATTAACCTTTTTTTTTGGTGGATGAACTTTGTGAATTTTCTTGACTTTAAAGGTTGAGCTAATAAACGGTCCGCGATCCGTGTCAAACTTAAAGATCTTGTGATCAGAACGATCGTTGATCCACTTGTCAACCATGTTTCGCCTTTCTCTTCCTTCCAGAAATGTTCGACACCAATTCACGGGGATCCCCAGACAAATATCCGGAAGAATAACAAGATCACAACAAAGTTCCTATCGATCGTACACATCATCCTCTTCCTCATCGAAATCATCTTCATCGTCTTATCGATCATATGGTCTTACTGTACTCATAAGTAGTACCACAGCTGTCATCTTAAGTCAGCTATGGACTCAACGTAATCTAGTTCAATGTGATGCGTTCCAAGTCAAAACTGCTTCAGATAGAAGTAAAGCCTACGTTTCGCCAGATGACAGTCAAAGTCAAAGTCAAGGTGAACAGGTGATTCCGTCATCTGCTAAACCAGAATATGCATCTGAAGAAGAAGTCAAAAAAGTTATCGAGATATTGAAAAGTAAATTCAACGAAGATCAAGTAACTATCAATCCTGATGAACTACTATCTCATGGTGTGTCAGCCAATACATATCATGGTTCGTAACCTCTTCTTCTCATGTCGCATTTTTGGCGTGGTCGATTGGATATTCAAAGCTGATGATGATAATATCCCTTAGCCGCTGCTTTACCTAACGTGGTCGTATACGTAGAAACGACAGAAGATGTGTCTGCAGTAATGAAAGTAGCGAATCAATATAGAGTACCAGTGACTCCTCTAAGTGGCGGAACATCTTTAGAAGGACATATAACATGTCCATATGGGGGAATTTGTGTTGATTTATCTAGAATGGATAAGATGTTGGAATTACATGAAGAAGATGCAGATGCTGTAGTTCAAGCTGGATGTCAATGGGAGGCGATTAATGAAGAATTAAAAGAAAGAGGTTTAAACATGTTTTTCCCATTAGATCCTGGGCCTAGTGCTTGTATTGGTGGTATGATGGCTACCGGTTGTAGGTGAGTGATTTTCATGACCTGGGACAAATAGTTCCTTTCACTAATGTATCAATGACTGATTGAGCTTTGGGATATCAGTGGCACCAATGCGGTCAGATATGGTACTGCCAAAGGAGAATGGTTTCTGAATGCTGTGAGTACACATCATTACCCTTCCGCGGTTTATGGCAGCTCAATATCCATCCTTCCCTCCTCCATTCAGACTGTCGTCCTACCAAATGGTGAAATCATCAAAACACGGCAACGATCCAGGTGAGTATGATCTTCTCTTTTCAGAGATAACATCTAAATCTGTGGAACCTGCAGGAAATCTTCCGCGGGCTATGATCTCACCAAGCTTTTCATCGGAGCGGAAGGAACGCTAGGTATAGTGACTGAAGGTAAGTAACTTGAATGCGAAGGGAGATGCGGCATATGCTGACCTGTATATCAAGCTACCATCCGACTCGCTCCTATACTTCCGACTCGAGTGGCAGTGTGTGGATTCCCAGGTGTTGAAGAAGCTGTTTCCGCCGTTGGGGAAGTGATCAACCGTGGTGTACCCATGCGTGAGTAACTCTATTACACCCCTTCACAGCGCAGTCAGCCTATAGTAACGTCCGTTTGATCAGAATGTGTCGAATTATGTGATACTTTGATGATGGAAGCTATAAGTAGATTTGGGAATGTCAGTATGCCATTACCATCATTAGATACAATCTTCTTCAAGTTTCAAGGATCAGATCCAGCTTCTATTCAAGCAAGTATCAAGATCGTCAATGAGATAGCAAAGAAACATGGTGGACAAGATTTAGTTTTCGCTAAAAATGATATGGAAAGTAATGAACTTTGGAGCGCGAGAAAATCTGCTCATTGGAGTGCGATGGCTTTGGTTGAGGGAGGTACCTGTTATTCAACAGATGTTTGTGTGCCAGCAAGTAATTTACCGAAATTGGTTAAACAGACAAAGGAAGATTTGAAACAAAATGGCATCGTAGGTCCTATCTTGGGGTAAGTCATTCTTATGATCGTCTGCTCTTTTTCTTTTTCAATTAAAGTAACATAAAGGAGACGTGAAACGTTCAATGCTGAACTTCGTTCCGAATAGTCACGTAGGAGATGGTAATTTCCATTGCGCATTGATATTCGACGCAAAGATCCCTGGTGAATTCGAAAAAGTAGATGCTGCAGCTCACAGAGTAAGTCGAACTAAATATCCAACAAGAGGAAATCGTGAACTGACGATTCATATAGATGGTGAAAAGGGCAATAGCACTTCAAGGTACATGTACTGGTGAGTGTTTTGGATTCAGTTTTGAGTGAGGATACATAGCTAAAGCTTTAATAGGTGAACATGGTGTCGGCATTGGTAAACGTGTAAGTGAAAAAAGACTGTTTGTGTAATACTGGTTGATCTGATGCAAATGCCGATTACTCAATCATAGGAATACCTGCCTCTTGAACTTGGAGAGGGAACAGTAGCTGTAATGAAACAATTAAAGAATACTCTGGATCCTAAAGGAATCATGAATCCCGGTAAAGTGAGTATTGACAGTCGTCTCATCTGATTTAATAAATTCCATCAGCTAAACCACTCTACAACAGCTGTACCCGGATTAGGATTAACCTGTTCCAATGAATCCCATTATCCCGATCACTAACCGCAATTCTCGGTTTGGGTCTTCTGTAATTTCCAGACTCGAGGGTTGATTCCCGGATCATTTCTGGACAATCTGTAGATGCATAGAGCATACAACGTATTTTCCAGCTTGGTGACATCGAGTCATAGAAGAGAACGTTCAGATCTTTGTTATCATTTTCATAATCATAAGATCACCTTGTAACGATGTTTGAAATCAGCTCGAGCAAGCCTTACGATGCGCGTGGTGAATATCGTTTCTCGGACGCTGAGCGGGGTGCGTGTCTCTATTCGCTTCACATGAGACTAGCTGAAGGAGCGGTAGCGGTCCATTGCGTAACGACAACAGACATTTTGAACATAGAAAGAAGTATGAAAGCGAAATGAAGATCGATTCGGCTAATCCGATAGCTTTTTACCGTTCAGAATCCTTGTAATTTTGCATCGTCATTTCGACTGTATATACTTCTTTTCCTCGTTGAACAGAACGCAGGGCCAAGCAATCACCTATCAGATATACATCGACAGTCGGAGAAATGGTTGTCTGCTAGATACGGCATCTCCTATTGATGAGAGAAGACATTCCTTCACGTCAGCAATTATCCTCATAATAGAATTCGGTAAAGGAAGCCAGTGTTCCGTTCCCTGAATTCATGCAACTATCGGCGATGATCCGAGAATGTTAACTCTCTTTACCTCTCAAAGGTCATTATAGACTTTATGATCATGCCATTTATAGCGTACTTGCATTGTACATACAACACATATTTATGAGATTACTTGACACCCTCGTGTTCAAATTTGCCAGCCATTTTGCGGATTATCAGCCACAGGCCATGCTAAGCTTGTAGGTATCGTATCGTTCCCCCACAGCTCCATCCTATAGCACCAGATAAACAACGTCAGCATTGATGAGATGCTGAAGATCAGTCTTGATACTCACCAATACCGCTCAAAATCTAGACCATCTTGGTTTATCTGCTCGGCCTCGGGGGGGTCGGTAGAATTACCCATGCATGACCAGTTGCTCGACGAAGTGTCCCCAATCGCTTGTATAAGCTGATCCATCGTACGAGGAGAAGGTGAAATGCCCACCACCCCTTCCAGAACAGATGCGTACGCACTCGCAAGCTATTGTTGCGAGAGTCAGTTACCGTGATCAGCTTGTAGATGTATCGATCGCGGACAAAGCTTACAGTTCTCATTGACTTTATCTGTCTGAACCAAGAGACAGTCGATGTGAGTACGGCCTTCCAACGAGTCGCATTTGAGTGGTGAGGTTCCCATACGATTGACAGTAGCAACGTCAGAGAAGCCCGAAAAGCGAAGTAAAGGTAGTACCACTCTGCACCTCTATGACGATCTGGTTGAGTTGAGACGAAATGGCCTATCTCCTCGAGATTCGTAAGAGCTAGTCCTCTACAGGCACTACGAAATAGATCAGTCATTTGTTTCAGCCGCACCATCATCCGCTGATATATACACTGATGTAGACTCACTCTAACGCTTCGATGACACCAGGCGACAAGGCTTTCCGATGACTCGTATCCCAGGCTGCGGCAAGGAGAATTGGTCGATGTAAGATAGCTCTATAATCCCTTGCTCTCCAGATCTGCGCTCCCCTAGCGAAAGCGTACGGTCCATCGGTGTAGGAACGTGAGAAATCTGGCTCGACTTGTAAAGCAGAGAGTATCCTTTGATCATATCGTTTCACTTGTTCCACTGTAGGTGCCGGATGAGATTGCAAAATCCTATCATGTATACCACAAGCTACTTTGGCAAGTTTGGCTTGATCAATCAGTGGTGTGTAGAGTGTTGGCCGATCGCAGGACTCAGGCGCAGAGGTTGTTGATACAGTCAAATGTTCGTCGTCGCAATTGAGAGGAAAGGGTACAGCCGCCAATTGTAAAGGAGAATGAGCATGAGGTCGACCGAAGGTTACTGCACAACCAGCTTCTAGAGTTACTATTGACCACCACACCCTAACCCTGATTTCTTTCTCGAGTGCCGAGCATCTCCTACTGGTGACAGGTGTATGTAGTCCCAGTGCGGTCGCCATACGTATTGCCATGCCCAAACAGAGATACCCGGCGTTGGATCGATTACTTCGCTGTAGATAATTTGCCATTATAGCTAGCCCTTGTACTAGCGGTAACGTTCCGCCTTCAAGCATTTGTCGATCCAAGGATTTCCGAGCGGTTAGATAATAATGATATCCGTCATCGTCATCTTCGGATACAGCAGAATCGAGAGCGCCCATGGCGAATATCATGTACATCAGAACGTCGGATCCTGGTTTGACTATAGGTATAGCACCACTTATCTGAGCTCGTATGGTAGGCTCATGGACTAAAGGCGTAAAATGGTCTGACAGAAACTTTATTCAGTCATTGATATCACAGAAAGCGGGAAACCACTCACGGAAATATTGGAAATAACCATCTACTAAAGGTTTGATCTCAGCCGCCGGCGGTAAAATCACTCGACTCCTGGGTAATTCAGAAGTCCATTCTTGCATCGTTTCTGAATAGCTTTCCATGGCCATAGGGCGGGTAGCTATATAAGGACCGTTTGGAGACAAAGCCGGAATTGCTTGTGGTGAGAGTCGTTTGATGGCATTTAGGAACGTAGCACCTGAGGAAAGACCAAGATAGCTCGCACCTCTTCCCGAAGTCGCTAGACTCCCCATACCGGCGTCCGCTTGAATAGTACTTTGATCCATCAAATGACCCGAATGTTCTTGCCATTCATAAGCAACCTCTTCTCCATCTGAACTGAAGTGATATCGATGATGTTCCGGGTCCAGAGAAGCTTGTCTTGTCGGTGGAAGTGATATTTGACCTAACGGCGATGTATCTCGAATAGCTGAAATTTGGGATTCCCTGTGATTCGCAATTCGCTCGCGCGAAATACCAAGATGAGTTGAGGGTCTTACTTCGACTTCGGGTACATTCCACTATCAACATGATTAACATGTGCTCGTAGAAGTCTATTCGATATAGACGTCAACTCACTGTATTATCCTTTGGCTGGATAAGTTTCCTAGCTCTATCGCAAGCACGCTCTATACCGAATGAAATGGCATCACCCAAAGCCTGCTCAACCGGATACTCCGTGAACATCTGATTCCACATGTTCTCGAATATTCGGATTCTGAGTTACGCAATTAGCTAGGGCATCGTTTGTTGGGAATGGTCGTGAGACTTACCTATCCTCAAGTTCGGTCATTCGTTGTCTAGTCAACGGCGTCCTTATTTCTTTTCTTCCGAAAGTGCATTGGCGATCATCCTGAACGCATCTTTGACACGGCTGAGTTCCATTACATCCTACTTTTTTAGTCTCTAACATCATTTCGAGAATTAATCAGCTTCTTCAATGACACCAAGCGGTATGATATTGGTGGGCTCACTGCATTGTTCACAAGCGACCGCTACTTTGGCTCTTTTCGAAGGTCGAGGACTATCATTTCCTCCGTTCACAGACGAGGAATGAGCTCGATCTGTATCGTGATGGTGAGCATTCCAAGTACCCCGTTGTGTCAGTTCGAGCTCAGGTGCTCCCATTGATCGATTTCAGCTGAGTTGTTTCTCGGACTTGACGTACTGATGTAATCTAATTAAATGTCAGCTAAAGGTTCCACATTTCTCCGGGAATAACTGTTCCGTACACGACATCCTTCCGATCACAACAGGTGACGGCTGATCCCGCATGCCTAACCATGAGGGAAACACCATAAAGCTGTGTTAGGTGTGCTGCATCCCCTTATCTACCTATGATTTCAGGCACCTTTTTCCTGTCGGGGGGGGTTGATCGCCGACTTGACCGGAAGTGGAGGTCAATCACATAGATATAAAACTGGAGATGAGATGTCAGTTCAATCGTAAAACATCTCCGATAACATCGCATTTCAACTCAACATCGACGACTGTATATATAGTTGCCCAGAACTTTATCAATCTCATAGACTTGGTCTCGCTCTTTTGGGTGATCTTTGTTCGACGATCAACATCGCAACAACTCTTTCCTCTTGTTTCTCCTTTGTTTATACGCGCCCGCACAGTACCCAAAATGGTGAACGCAACTTCCTCTGGCCTCTCATTTGGCCCAATTCCGCTACCTCCCTCAGCCAATCCAAAGTACTTCAAGGACTTTGGTAGGAAAGTTGAAGGGTTTGATCCAGCTCAGATGACTGAAGAACAGAAAGAAGAGATCATTGACATGCTTTACAAAGTAAGTGCCGGTTACACTACAGGTCGCCTAAGTTTCGGCTGAACATCACCACCCTCGTAGCATTCAGTCTTGCTATTCAAGAATCTTAAAGTAACTCCCGAGCAGCAATACGAGATTACACATGCCTTCGATCCAGCCGCAAACACATATGGCCACGGTAATAATAAGACTGGAAGTACCAAATCGTCTATCCTCCATCCTGACCTAAAAACCATACCTCGACAGCCTCAGGTACAATTGATCGGTAACGGCAAGGTTCCAGGAGAATACGAGGGTTTGGAAAGTGTACGCTATCTCACTTTTGCATTTGAAGATGCAGCATTACTGATCAAAAATTGTCCATAGCCTCAATTGAAACACCCACACCACAAGACTTTCCACAAATCACCGGTCTCACAAGAAGATGAAGATAAGGGAATCACTCGATTCTATAGATGGTAAGTTCGGGATTGTAGCCCGTATATAATTCTGCTTCATATTACTGAAATATCGTTCTAGGCATATCGACGCTGCTTTATACAATCTCTCGCCACCTAAAGTTACATCTTTGTGGGCCGTCAAAGTTCCCAAGGGATCAGAGCAAATCTGCAGATATGATGATGGAACAGGCGACGAATTACCAGTACCTCTCGGTACGACGGCATGTAAGTATCTTACTTTCCAGTATCGACCGATGTTTCCGGTCAGTGCTCACCGAATCACCATAGTTGTCAGCGGGAAAAACATGTTTGATGTCCTTTCGCCCGAACTTCAATCTCTCGCTGTCCGTACAAAAGTTCGATATGTGAGTCAACTCGATTCGGTTGATCTGGTTGGGTGATACGAGCTCACTTGGCGATCAACAGGCGCCCCATCCATATGTGTGGATGTCAAAAGCGCACGCGCTTCCTACCGGTCTCGGGATCGAAAATGAAGGACTCGAAATGGACCTTGAGGAGCTCCCAGAATGGGAAGAGAGTAAGATTAAAACATTCCCAGTGGTAAGCATTCAATGTTTCCGATCGTTTTCAACAATAATACATTCTAATCTGAATTTGATGTATCTAGTGTTGGAAAAACCCTGTTACTGGTGGTTTACACGTTCAAGTTCACCCATGTGGTGCTCATCAACTCTTGATCGATCCATTACCATCATCAGCCTCGAAAGAAAACGCACTCTACCCCCAAGGAGCACATATAACGGATCTCACCACTGTGCGTGAGACATTATACAAGCTACAGCGACCTGGTATCTCCCCGGAACTGGTTTATCCCCAGGATTGGGACGAAGGAGACCTGGTGTTATTCCACAACAGAGGATTATTACACTCAGTTGTGGGAGCATTCACGGAAGAACAATTAAGGATGTTCCATCAGGTGAGCTTGTTTGCGCCGACAGCGATCCAAAAGGAGTTGCTGATCTGTCATCGTCAACAGTGCAATCTGGCAGCATCAGAAGATCCAGTCGGACCCGATGACGAAGATGTCAGGAAATACGCTTGATTAGACTGTCTGATTGGACCTGCACAATGAGAAAATAACGGTTGTATCATTTGTCTGAGTATTTTCGGGGTCCCTATATACATCACCGTCTTATGAAATCATCGCTTCGACGAACAGCATCATTACTACGATGTATATCTACAAGGAAGATCAATGAAGAGAATCATTGTGATCCTTCACCACTTGCGTCCGAGCCTCCAGTATAAGGCTGTTTACTTATTCTGGGTCCTCCCGAAGCATTACTTCTTCTGAGACCACGATTGGGAGACAGAAAGTACGGGTCTGCCGTGGGACTGGATGCAACCGATGAGGCATTGGAGGTATCTGGAGCAGACGAGCTGATTCGAATGTCGCCTTCAGCATGCTGTACATGTCATGTTCAGCGACGAATTCGCATGTCTTTCGCAAGTGAGCCGAAGACGAGAAGACTCGAGCGAAAACAATACGCTACTCACAACGGGAGACTTGGGGCTAAAATTTCCGCTCAAGGTGGAGTTAGAGCCAGATGCCATGGGGAGAACGAGCTGGCCGTCATGTCCAACTGGGTTTGGCTTGTCTGGTCATTCGACGTCAATGTCATCAGATCGCTTTAGAGCTACGCAGAACCGATCTTAAAAACACGTACTAGTCACTTTAAGTCTTGAGGGCGCCGAAAAAGCAGCACCACTTTGCCTAAATTGCGTGAAGGACTATATCCATAAATCGTGAGCTGACGTTCACTCATTGTTTGCTTTGTGATAGAGCTTACAACAGCCGAGAGTTCACTTTTGATCGTGTCATAGTCCTAAATATCGAGTGTATCAGCTTGTGCCCATGTTATAATTTCGATCGACGTGGCAGATGATCACCAACCTTATGCGAGAGTCGGACGAGATTTTTGTTATCGATATCGATACCGTTGGACTCGATGAAGGATTTCGCGTTATCCCTACCACACTCCTTCCATCGTAAAACTGAATTTCCTTGTTTATCAATACCGTTTGGTACTTTAATGTAGGTCTTGCTCCAATCTGTGGGTTCCGGTTCCCCTTTTTCAGAATCATCCGTAGAATACTGCGGATCGCCTCTCGGGGGCACTTGCAAGGAGTCGGGATTACTAGAGGACATCTTTATTACGTTCGAAAAGCGCTTCAATGGTTGGTAAAAAAATGGGGACAGATGTTGATTTGCTGTTCTCGATATGTCCATATATATATATTCATATAAATCCAAAAGCTGATCGAGTCAACTTTACGATTGTAGCATCGCTGAATTGAAACTCCCCATTATGTCAGCTCGGTTAATGAGGTCGTGTCATAAAGCATATCAATGGACGCTCGTGGGCCTAGATCAAGTCCAAAGAGGCGGAGGAGCAATTCGACTTCGTAAACAGCAAGAAAAATCGTAATCTGCTAGATATTATTGTAACTCAGCAATGTTTCACCATCGCTCTCAGAGACCGAGACTCCAACTCGGATTTATGCTGTGCTGACTTCTCACGACTCAAAGGAGAAATCACCGAGGCCTAGAGGCGATATCGGAAAGATTCTCATCCTCGAATGGGACTGTACTAACCCCTCTTGTAATCCTGTGACGACGAGAACCTGGCTACGTAGCTTACATCATATGAAATACACCTTTCAAGAACGACTTGCCGGAGTCTGAGGGTAATCCTTGATCTTTATCAGATCCTTGGTACGGCAAGACACCTGACTGGCAACGGTGGATAGTCTGACCGACCGAGATATGAGTCGCAACGTCCCTTCTTATAGAATGGGAAGAATGGAAAGTCTGGACTCGCTACAATCAATCAAACGTGATTCACCGACTGTCCTGTGGCGGATGCTTTAACTCAGTCTGAGAAGATGACCTGCAGATACTAACCTTTATGCATTCGTTATATAGTTTGCATACCACGACGACCGCGTTATGTCTACTCCTGCTCGAGTGCTTACTCTTTCTGCTGGTCATGATAGGTGGGTGGATCTTGCCAGACACTTCCATCGAGACTAAAAGGATTGCGATTATCGGGATACTGTGCAGTAAGATGTACCAGGCACATTAGCCTTTCCCATAGATTGAAGGATCTGACACACTCACTCTAACAGGCTCATAATGAGCTTGATAAACGATAGAGCCGTCTATTTCGGCAAATCGAGCCGTGTCACTTTCTGAGGTACCAGCTTGAGCAGAAGTTTGGGGATCAGTCCTATCCCAAGGTTGGATAGCATATGGCCTCGTGGTAGACTGTTGATCAATTTCAGTTTGTCGTCGAGTCGTAGTTCTGGAAGCAGATTCGCATTTGTAGTTAGTATAAGATGGAGCTCGACGAGAATTTTCCTCCATTCTGGCTAATGTCGCAGTAGCGGAAGATTGAGTGTTCTGACTTGTCGCCGATGGGTTGACTGCAATGGCCGACAACGTGCATGTTGGTTAGCTGTTCATGTTGTAATCACTTCAACGGGCAGACTTACACGTTGCCCGTGCTCCGGGTAAATCCGGATTGAATCCGTTGAAAGGAGGTGGATTATTCGAACATCGATACACAGATGATGAGGGGCTCTGTCAAAACAAATTCACTTGTCTTGAGCACGAGTACACCGCGAAATTCCGTCGTAACTCACTGCACTATTTCCATCGGTTGGCCTAATTGGAGCTTCTACAAGGCGTGTCTGACCGCAATTCTCTCTGGTACAAACCCCAAATGTCATTTCATTGACGGATGTGACCATCAGATATGTGTCAGGATGCTTAAAGCACGTCTCAGTAGTACTGAGTTCGCCGGCTGGATACATCAGAAGTGATGAGCGATGTGAGTAGACAATTGCTTGAGAGCAAGAATTATATCTTGTTGTAATAATTAGAGTGCTGTTAGGCTAATACGCACAAGAATAACAGAAAGAAGAATGCAGATTGGTCTGATTCATCTAGCTTTTATATCGAAAACAGAGGGAACTGAGAATCGCGGGTCTTGTCATGATCATCTTTAGATCAGTAAAATCGAGCCACTGACCGAGCGGACATTATCGCTGACTACGTGCGGAGTTCGTGATGAAAGGTTATCGCTCACTAAGGTGGTATCGGAGTCGATGGCAACATGTTACAAATCGGAGATTGTTAAAAGGAGAATTTCATTCCCTTCAGTGACCGAGCTGATTTTTGACATATGACAATGGTGATATTTCCGCTGAAGAGTATCCTGGGAATTGCATTTCGCTGAGTTCAGAGAGAGTGAAACTATTGTACTCGGTCATAGCTTCAGAGAGGAGACGGAAATCATGGACTCCGCTCGGGATGAATTGGCAAGTGCTACGTCGATACCTGGGTAATAGCAGAATGACGTGCAATCCTCTTCGTGTTTTTCCCCCATACGTTATGTTGAGCAGTCATCCTTTGGCCATACTGATGTGCTCAATCTTGGCATGACGCTGATCTTCGCCGCTCAGTAGTTGTTCGGACTTGGAGCAGCAAGTTAGGGATGAGGTCCATGCCTATTCAAAACAGGTCGATTGCATGGAGCTAAGCTGGGCACTCATCGTAACACCAACGTCAATTCAGTGTACATGCATTATATGGTTCAGTGACTATCAATACAGTTGCCCTTCCATCATCAATCATTATCATAGCTGGAGGAAGATATTCAGAATTTCATTACCACAACCTCTCGGGTTAGCTAAAAAGATCTAGGCGGTTCTGCCACCACCAGACATGTTATCGCTCTTAGCTAATCGATCGACATCTTTCTCGCTTCGTTCACCTGCTAATGTCATAGCGAATTTGGATCTTTCACGGAAATATGCTCCTTTATAGTAGAAGATGAAGATAGGGATGGTGACGAATCCTGCGATGATAGCAAGAATAGTTGATGGCCATTCCAAGTGTAATCTGTAAGACGCCCCTCCGATATTATTGTAGACTTGATAACACACTCGTCAGTATTGATTGATGTACAGTATCGTTTGATCGATGTTCTGTAAGTGATGTCTTGACCAGGAACTCACATGGTGTGGAGTACATGGCAGCAATACCAGCCAAGAAATCTCTAGCAAATCCATTGCCACCAGTTGCGGAAGCAGAATAAGGTCCATATGCAGCAATCATACTGCAATTCAAATCAGCCTCCTTGCATTCGTTGAGCAGCGTGTTTGGAGTACTTACTAATCGATAGTAGACATATAAATTGCATAATTGGCTATACCAACCATAGCCGAAAAGATCATGGGTGCGATCCAATGAGAGTGAGGGGGACCGAGTGAAGTCCAGGCGAATCCGAATAAACCCAAACATTCCAGAGGAGCGACTAGGAGAACCGGATTGTGATCATCAGCTATGGTCGCGTTGGGAATATGAGAAGATTGACTTACGGTAAAGAAGGGGCTTTAGTCGGATCTCAGGAGGTGTACCATCGGGATCCCGACGCAAGGCTTTTCGCTGGGACAAGAGTGGGGGAATGTATAGCAGATATGCGATAAAGTAACCGATGGCGATGCTGATGGTGAGGTCACGAGATCAGTCATGCAACACGTATTTGAGGGAGCCTCGAAACGGTTCACTTACGGTACAAAGGTGAGAGCCATTTGCTCGGTGGTGAAGTTCCATTGTTTGTATCTACATGCATGTCGTCAGCCATTGCGAACTATGCTGACTTACAATGAAATGCACTTACACAGGTCCAAATGCTTCGAGGAAAGTGAAGATCAGGGCGTCGGAAAACCCGGATAAAAGAGAACAACAAAGTACGATGGGTTCAGTCAAGAACATCTGGAAAGGTCTAATCCATGTATGAACGACTTGTTTGAAGGTGAACCGCTCTCTATAGGTTCGTAGTTCGTTCGGACCATAAACGTTCGTTTGACCTTGAGCTCGGAGTTTCTTGGCGTGGTTGTCCAGTAGAGCTGTGGCTCGACTTTCGGGAACAAGGAAGAAATGAAGGATTTGAACAAAACCTCCAAACAGGAGTTGGGTCCAACAAATCCATTCCCAACTCAAGTTCGCTTCGATGAACGGTCCAACAATTGGACCAATCACAGAACCCTGTATGACTTCGATCAGTATTGACACCTACAATTCGTGATATGGAAAACAAAAGAAAACAATTGAAAAGAAATACTCACCCCAACGGAAGAAAAGACAATGAATGCTACTGCCCACTGTTGTTCATGAGGGTGATACAAATCGGCAACTATATAACATGCAGAATCAGTGACTGCCATAATCAATTCTCATAATGATTCGTTATTTACCCATTCCAAGAGTTACTGAACCTCCAGCAGAAGAGAAACCGCCGAGAACTCTAGCGGCAACAACAGTACCGTAATTGGGTGCAAGAGCAGCAAGGATTTGCCAGACTTATCAAGTGCCCGAGTTAGCAAGAGATTTCCATGTATCCTGTTAATTTCAGTATAGTACGTACTGTTCACCAAAAACAAACTAATCTGCAATATCCACCATCTACCTAATTCTTCAGACCACGGGGCCCATAATTCACATCCAAACGCATAACAAATCAAGAACAAACATTGTCCAACTCTAGCACCTTGAGCTGAGATGCCAAATTTATCTTGTAAGAATGTGATACCATTTGCGTACACTGATGCGTTGAAGTTCATCGAACATTGAACGATGAAGATGACTGAAAGCGTCAACCACTTCTTTCTTGGTGACCAAGCATATCCCAATGCTTCAGGAGCTTCACGTTCTTGTAATATATGTTTTCCATCAGCTGTATCGCCCTTCTTAGGTTTTGGTCTATTCTCCCCTTCTACATGAGCGACTGAAGCTCCTTCAGGTTTAGGTGGGATATATCCATTGGGATCGACTGACTTCTTCTCGTTACTTCCAGAAGCGATGTGATGATGTCCTGTATGCACAGCTGTGTCGTCAGACGAAGATCTTCTTGGTTCCATCTTCGGTGCAACCTTCTCAGACATATCGGAAGTGTGTGTGTATTACCGTTGAAAGATAGTTTATATGGAAATATCTATTACGATGACTAAGAAAAAGGAAAAGCGAGTTGTCTTCGCTGGATCACAATCTTATATGCTAGACATACGTCTTTTTTTACACGCTTGTCCGACGTCAGACCTGAGACTAAAAGCATAAAGTGAATAACCCATATCGGGGTCCCTTTCTAAAAGCCAGGGTGCGTACATACTGAACGTACTAGCTGCACAAGACCCTCACTCACAGTTCCTCGGGCTCACTGGGAATAGCGCGCTTTGAATAACTGGCAAGGTTCAAACCAGTAAAATAACGTCAATTGACACCTCATGGTACATAATTATTGTAGCGAGACCGAAAAGAAATGTTCAAAAATAGACCACATATCCCGCCTGACGTCAGTGGTGACTTTGTAAAATCTTCCGTTAATTTCGCCAAAGTCCCATAAAGTCCTGCCAAGATGGATGCCGCCGGGCAAGACACAAAAGATTGCACAATACCCTTTTATGAAGAACAAGTCTAAATCGATTTAACCCTTTCATCTCTACAATGCATTGCAGGAATTAGGCAGCATGTACGAAGTATCATGACCCGAGCCTGACAGAGATTGAAAAGGGTATAGCGGTCCCGGCTTGCTGCTACTTTTATAGAAGACCTATTACTTTCGGCCGTATTGCTTCTGTGTATTGGAGCGTGGCTCTTGCAGTGGCAATTTGTTTTCTGACTTCTGCTCGAATGAATGTGTTCGGTTCTCAATTCGTGCCGCTTGTAAAGCTACGTCGGCAAGCACATTCAAGCACTGAGCCATCTGTCTCCATCTCTCGTTGGCTTTATCCTGTACGAGTACTCAGCAGGTTGTATCTAGATGCCTTGGGTATCGGGCCTGTTAAATGGGGCAAGTCAATAAAGAAGCTAATCACATGTGCCACCATTGTCCCAGTTTGATCTGCGCTCGGAATGACGTAATTGTTTACAAGCATGGTGCCCAACACGCAGCGGAAACCTCGCCACACTCCACAAAAGGTATCTTATGTACTTATCCTTTTATTGTTCTTCTCGCTCAAGCTATACTTCATCACCAAACTGTTCATCACTCTCCATATACCCTGCTCAACCCAGCGACATCAGATCTTATTCGGAAGCCAATCTTACGCCTACGTATCACCGCTAGCGCCCACATCGCAAGGCAGATCCGTTAGAATAACGCAATCAACTCTGAAATAATGACATCAAACTCAACGGTACCTTCTCAACCTATCCCATCTTCCTCTTCTGCCTCCTCATCCAACGCAATCCCCGCATCTGCTCTTTCGACCGCAGAAGATGTAGGGCCTGATTCTTTTGCTACCGCAGAGGAAGCTCGTCAAGCTACGACCTCACCACCTATTGATCCTACCCGATTGAATAACCAACCTGCAGTACTCCCACCTTCATCCCCTCCAACTCACACAAACGCAAATACTAATCCCCTCTCTCCACCTCTCAGAGATACCGATGCTCCTTTAGATTCAGCTTACTTGGATTCAGGAGCTCAGCTCGAACCTTCTTCTCATCCTACCATAGCCGAGACAGGTGTTTTACAGAGTCCTGACGAAAATCCTGGACCCAAACAAGGTCAATTGAGAAGAGCTTCAAAACCTCAATCCGGCGAGGAAATCATCAAACTTGGCTCTTTGGGCGGCGAAGGATTGCAGGACAAACCTGCTAGTGGAAGCTTCAGTGGACAGTAGGCTTCACGACGACAAAAGAGACTTTCAAGGAGGATGTATGAGAAAGGAAGCATAAATGACTGAGGAAAGGGTCATGGAATCTGTGCATACGCGAAGCCAATTCATTGGATGAACGAGAACCAGAACGAATGTGGGAGAGAATACTAGAACACTTTTACTACCCAATGCGTACGATACCTCATGTAAATATACCTTGTGTGAGTATACTCAAGTATTCAATACGCAGCCAGCACCGCCAACCGTTGTGTTCCGAGCCGTCCATGATATCATCTTGGAGTGGCTATACGATACACATCATTATGCTGGGTATAATCCCAGTCTACTAAATATACTGTACAACCAATTTTGCACGCAAGACAGCTGTTTCCCGAATATACAATCACATTCCTCGTTTTCCTTCTTCCCAAACCATCTTGATCCTTGGAAATCTCAAGCTTTTGCCTTTATTCCCTTTTTGAGATCTTTCCATTGAGTCTGATTCGCTGAAGTATTCAACCGTGATCCATTTGCCTACAATCTGTTCTGGGTTTTTGGCATATTTAATCCTTTGATCTGCTGTGAATCCTGACCCAACAGATACACGATGGCCCTCGTGTTCTATCCATACATTGGCTAATGCCTCATGTTCACCGAAAGTACCATTGATTGACAATCGCATTGACGAGGTGTCGAGGGCAAGGACTTGGTACTCTGCATCCAGCCATTTCTTGAACTTGCGAATGTCATTGCTAAAAAAGTCATTAGCGCTCAGGATTTCTGACTGGTGGGGGATATGATGTGAATTAACGGTAAAAAAGACTTACGATCTTTTGCCTCTGTAGCCTTCGTCTTTTCTGAGTATGATTCCTTCCCACCCTTCTCTAGCCGCTCTTTCCACCATACCTTCCACGTCTTTCACTCCGACGACTTTGATCTGTTTTAGATCTTTGACCATCTTCTCATGCACTCCAACTTCATCCAGTTTTCCATTCAACCATGCGCCCAAGTGTCTTATATCCTCTATTCTCTCTCCGAATCGCTTCCCCAGCCCTGGTTGCTGAATTGACGTTTTGTTGTCTAGTTCAGCGAATGATAATACGTCGAACAAGAAGTAATTTAGATGTTGGATTGTATCGGAGCGTCTCATTGCCGAGACGGTAGACGAGAAATCTTCAACGAAAGGATCATTCGCTATCCACATTGTATCGGCGACTGAACCATCATCCCTAGCCTGAGAGGTGATCAATTCTTCTTCAGTCTTGCGCTTCATAACGCAGACCTCCCCATCCAGAATCAATCTTTTCACTACCCCTTCAGGTTGTTCCTCAACTATTGTAGGATCTACATCAAGCCATTTCCGTAAACCAGGCAGATGCGATAAGTGCAATAACTGTTCTTGCAGTTTGGCGAGAGAGGTGAATGGTTTTCCGGTCCGGGAAACGAAATGGATCGATAAGACTTCGAGAGGATCAGTAGATGAGGCTGAGTTGAACGGTATAAGCAAATCTAGGAAGGTAATGCACCTCACTCCATCTAATTTCCTAGAGGCATACCATTGAGATCCACCTTTGAAAAGGGAATCAAAAGGTGGTTCAAGAGATTTTCCGAGAGCGACTTCGAATTTATCAAGGTAACTTGCTTTGGGATGAATGGGTGTTGTATTTACGAAAGAGGAGCCAAGTGCGGATGACGATTCACCTGGTTTCGTGGGTTTTGGTGCAGCCAATGATAGAGTATTGGAATTGCAGGAGGTAGTAGGTTGAATTCTTTCCTTATCATTCGGTGGTTCTCCGTGTTGAGGCCACTCCACTAGCTTCAACGTATTGGCACCGAAACCAGCAACTAGATTTCTATCTAACAATCTACCGAAAACATCCATCAAACTAGGATCGTGAATGATCTCATTCTCGGCAAGGAAAGAGTGTACTATGTTTTTGGCTATATTCCCTGTTATAGATCGCCTGGATAGTTTATCAAAAAGCTCGAAGATGTCTTCAGGGGGATCGATCCACGGAGGGCCATGGGGAAGAGATTTGACATAATTCTTATACGAAGTGTATGTGAGATGGGTTCGAAGGGTAGGATCATATACACTACACAGTATCAATTTCAGCTGATCCACTCATTTCACCATCTCGTCACGACTTAGGATTGGGAGAAGGCTGTACATACTATTCCAGTATCCTACGTAGATCCGGGTACTCAGCTATAATCCTCTGTTTACCAAATTTCGAATTCTCCGCTGATACTCTTTGCTGTAGATCAGCTAACCGACCAAGCTGCAGGGCTGTCAAAGTCGGCTCATCCTCAATACCAGAATCATCATACTCCCGAGCGATGGCGGATGAAGACTGTCGTCGAAGAAAGAGAGATTGTAGTGAAGTAAGGCAAGCTGTAGGTGGAAGTAATTGGATCCGAGAGGGTTCACAAATTTGATGGCCACGAAGGATCCGAATACCCATACCAAAGAGTGCTGAGCGTGACATACTACGATATCACTCTTGCCTGCTTTTGAGCTGAGTTGACCATGATAATGCAGTTCAAGAGGATGAAAGAGGTTGGGCAGATGACCATTCCTCTTCTTTCAGACGTTCAGCTGTCTCTTTGAATCTGACGAGGTGGTGAAGTGTGAGAAAAAACATGGAGCCCCAAATGGGCCACTTCGATTTGAGACCGAGCTTATCACCGAGATACTGTGGTTATCTGATTAACAGCTGAGATTATTCGAACCAACAAAGAGGAAAGAAGAGTCAGTTGCTCTCGCCATTTAATGCATGCAATATCAGCATAGTCTTTTCTAGTTTTCTCATATATATATATATATATATATATATATCAATTATATACCATCGATATATCGCAGATTTACAAGTCCTTAGTTTCACTTCTCTTTTTTTGCTCCTTGTCACATAATCAACGATATCAAAACCCGTACGTAGTCCCTACTGCTAATACTATACCTCAAATTCGCTGAGCCACACTACTAACCATAGATAAAGCCTCAGGAGGAAGTGTCAGATGAATTGCTTCCACTGGTCGCAGATCTCTGAGATTCATGTTTGGGCGATGTTGAAGTCTGGACAGTCTCGGAGTGTTCGTTCCTGGCGAATGACGAAGCTGATCCTTCGGTTTGTTCGACTGTGTCATCATTCACGCAGTCTCCGGGCCCGGAGCGAGTAGCTGAACCATGCGTCCATCCATACCAACTATTTCTTTCTTCGACTATATCCCTGTTTCCCTCATCCGAAGGGTTAGGCTTCATGCTCTCCCACCATTCTCTGATATTTCTCGATTTCTTGTCTGTCGGAACGGTATCTTGGATCATCTTGTCCATCATTCTGTAATTGTCCGTTCTTTCTCGTGCGGTAGACCCGTGGAATGCCGTCAAGACCAATTTCTCTTCCAGAGACATGTCGGGGTTCTCTGTGCTATAATGTTCCAGCCATCTTTTCCTCTGCTCCTGTAAGCTTGGTGGCCCACTCTCGGGATTGTACACCGAAGTGCTTATCTTTGTCCATTTGAGTTTGATGTCATCAAGCTTGTTGTCAGGAGCAGAGAGGAGTCCATCCATCATCTTACTAGCCGCTTTCCTTGTCTGTCCCTTCTTGGCGTACAGTGCATCATAAATTGCTCGTTTCGCGGTCTCCGCACTAATGGAAGATGGCGCGATGGATGAGGTGGTAGAAGGGGTGGCAGAAGACATCTTGATTAAGTGATTGACTGAGGTGTATGACAATATACTGCGAACTGTATCTACCAGCTAATGTCAGTCTTCAATCTGCGACAACTGATAGACGTATACAGGAACAGTCACGTTTATTTTGGAATGATAAGTATGATTAGGGTGGGTGGGTGAGTGTGTGGCAACGCAGTGCTCGGTACTGATTCTGACATTCTTTATAGCCGTTGATTGGTAAGAGTGACAAACTACGCGACCGAATCAGCTCCTTTGTTAATGACTTCTTAAGGCTTCAGGCGGTCCTTTATAGGCCTCGGAGCTACTGAACTGACTATCGAGCAGAAGCGTTCTAATTACCACACCTTGTATTGCTGTAAAAAAGTTCCGTTGTTGTCATCATGTTTGTAAGAGAGAAGACTCGTTGCGTCATTCATGATGTTCCAAGCTAGTCATAATATGTGGTGATTCTGGGTCAGTACTCTTGCTCCTCCAAGGCCACAAAAGGCGAAGAGAAGCCACAGTACATCCTCAAGCGGTCATCGTAGCTCCTCCAGTCCCAAGAATTTGTTTGCCACTCACTTCCCACAATCGATGATAGGTATTGCAGCAGAATCTCGCCAGAAAAGTAGCATCTCTAGCGCAGGCTTTTCGAGTTTTCTCTAAGTTATGAACAGTACAAGGTATACTGCTAACTAATGACTACTGGCTACTCGTGCACATCTCATCTATTGACATGATTCGGAAATTCGCTATACGACAGGAGATGATGGGGTGCGCACATCTCTAAGCTCTGGTACTAGCCATGCTAGTGGTGGCGACACTGTTTGCGACACCATTAGTAGATTGAGTGACAGTGTCATTCGCAATCTCACTAGTCGATTCACCATCGGAGAATGAGGATGGGTTTTCAGTGATATTTTTACTGAATCTAGATATGACGTCTTTCCAGATAGCTTGCTTATCGGACTGTGACATACCTTCCAAGGTCTTACCCTGGGTTTGGGCAGTAACGGAAGTGGTTTCTGGCGCACTGACGGTATATTCAGAGATAGATTTGGCGGCTTTCTCCTTTTCGGCTCTGGCCACAAGTTGATTCCATAAATCTTGCTTCTTTTTGTGATTCTTCCTCATGGGAGGTTGACCTTTGCGTGAGTTTCTAGGTGTACTATCATCATCTGTTCCTTGGGTGAATTTGTCAACTTCCGATCTGAATATTGCCGAAGTCTCCACTAAGCTCGCGATGGAATTGGCACTGTTCTTCCATCTTGATCTCATCTCATCTATAGTGGGCTCTGTGCCATCATCTTTGAGCGCCATTGTACTCTTGACTATACTCTGGAAGCCTTTCTGATCGGTGTACATCCCTTTGAAGTTGGCATATTTACTTGAAAAATAGAAGCTTTTGGTCCCTGGCAAACTCGGATTGAATACTGAGAGCTTGGTCAAACTGGTTGACAAAATTTGATTTACCCCGAGTATTATCATTTCTTTCTTCACCCATTGCAGTAGACAAGAAGGACTGATATCGCACTTTTCGTCCTTTCCTAGTAGGGTCTCTGCCATCCTCGTCCTTCGCGTTGATACTAGACCAGGCGGATTTCATATCGTTGATGTATGCGTCATCATTGGCTTTCGAATTGAGCACGACATTCAAGTCTTTCGAGATGGGCTTATCGGACCAGACTGCTTCACTGAAATCTGATGTAAGTTTCTGCCTCATTGCAGCAGTAGTGGTAGCGCTGTCATTGGTGGTTGATGTGCTCATAGTGTTGTGACAGTCCTCTACGAAACAAGTGTTAATCCTGCGAAATGTTTTTGCAGTCGAGTGTTGAAATGACTCACGCTGTGAAAAGTAAATATAGATTGCGTATCTGATATTGAAGTGGCGATGTTGTGATATAGTGATGATTTCAGTAAAATGTTAATACAGTCGGTCTTGTATATATATACACTAATCAAGGCAACATAGATAGATCAAATCGAGTCAATCGCCCTTCCTTTCAACGTCACGAATGGGACATATGTTAAAAGGATCAGCAGTGAAAGGACTGAAAAGCCTAGCACGTTCCAGCATCGTGAAGTCAGTAGTCCCAGCGAGTACGCTTGATCACCAATCATGTCATCATCCTCTTCGGCAAGGTTTCACCCATGTACGCATTGATGCAAAGAAGCTGAGCTGTTAGAAATAATGTACACCCTTGTCCTGCATTTCGATTTCAAACTTCTTATGTATGGCAATCAGTATGATGACAAAGAGATTGAGGAAGAAACATCCCGACATACCTATAGCTATTCCTTCTCATTCTTAAACTCTAAAGGTACATCTAATCCCACCCTCCTAGCTGTAGCCTTTATTCGTTCTTCTTCTGTCATGCCATGTATAGGATTATATCGCTTCAGTAGTTCCTAAAAGTGGTCATGGAGTCCTTAGTAAATATTCTTAGTAGAGTTTTGTGGTATCTGTGATCTGTCAGCTCACCGCATGTATCCTGGACGATCGAAGGAAATCCCTCGTTTCTAACAATGTGCGCGATAGCGTTTGTTTATCTGAAGAAGTATCTACTATCGTTCGAACGTGTTGCAAAACGGTAGGATTTCGGACCGAGCGAGGCTTTTGAGACTAGTTCACAAGATTATGCTATCAGTATGACAAAGCGATATCTCGCAAAGCTATTATTTTCAAACTCACGACTAATCGAAGCTCTCGCAGAAGTGAACGATAGAGATGTGTGATTGGTGATGTGGACATTGCGCTTGGGGAGATGAGTTGTGAGTTTGCGTAACACCGGGACTGTGGTATTCTTCGGGCGATAGATCCAATGAAGATGTTCCTGTATAGTTTCTGGCAGTTCAATATTTTGACGATGTTAAGAGATCAATCGTTCAAAATAATCATCTTCGAATTCACTTCCAGATTCAATACATTAATACAACGACGACGGAATCAAAAAAAAAGCATACGGCACAAAGTGGAGCCCCACAAATTCGACCGTATACCGTTCATGTCGGAAAGAAGAGGAAATACAGAATACAGAAAAAATAATCACCCATCTTTGGTCCACATATTGTAACAACATCTTACTTTGCCAGCAATCACCAGCACGCAACAGACACCAGAAAGCCAACAGCCTGCTGACAACACCAATCACCAATCAGTCAATATGTCACACATACTTACCGATGTAGAGATGTAAGTGATTGAAGATAAATGGTATCGTACTTGATTTGTGGGAACTGATAAGCGGATGATACCAAAACAGGGTCAGACTGAGTTACAATGACATTCATACTGCTATCCAGAAAGCTGCTCCTAAAATCAAAGAGGAATTCGGTGAGAATTGACTTTGCTTTTTCCCGTTGACAGATCTGACAGATTGTCTGTTACTCCTTATCTTTCCATTCCATTTTCCATGCCTTCATTTTACGTTCTATCTGCTTATTGATTTGTTTACCGCGCTTAAGCTCCCACACTATTTATCGCCATTGGCGGAGGTGGTTTCATCCCAGCTCGTATACTTAGAACTCAAGTGAAAGTAGACCAAGACGGCAAGAAGAGAAATATCCCTATCCAAGCTGTTGGATTGGTACTATACGAGGCCATGGGCGGTGTAAGTGATAAGTCATGTGTATTCGCCTGGAATACTCATACTCAAGCTGGATATATGCTGATATGGTGATGGACACAGGTCGAAGAGAAAGTTGGTACAGAGGTAGTCAGAACTCAATGGCTCGATTTTTCGACTGTATGTATGCGCTAGCGACTGTGCGACTCTGCAATATGAGCTAATTGTGCTTGTCCGTGTACCTTTCACAAATTCCGTCAACTCCCGCTCGTATCGTCCTCCGTCTTCATCTCCTAAACTCGCTCGACTTCTCTTGGACCTCGCAGCTTGGTCAAAACTTCAGTCATGGTGGTCTTTTAGGTCGACGTATCCTCGTAGTAGATGAAGTAGACGATACTCGAACAACTTTAACATATACAATTCGAGAATTACAATCTGATATCGATAAACAATTGGCAGCTGTAGAAGATGAAACTGAAAGAGAACGATTGAGGAAGGAGACTAAATTGGGTATCTTCGTTGTGCACAACAAGTGAGTAACACATCCTGCAACAGGTTCCAACCCGGAAATCTACTACTCGGAACCAGCTGTCAGACCGCCATGGGGGGGCTGATTGTACTTTTGTTTGCTTCACAGACTTAAGCCTAAGGCAGGGCAATTGCCTGACGACGTAGCTTATTTCTCAGCTGTCGATACTCCAGACGTGTGGCTCGCATATCCATGGGAATGCGATGGGGATATCGACGCTCATGACGCTTTGAGAGTGCATAACCCTAAGGTATAAACATGATGTTATTGTGTAATGCTTCATATAGATGTTGGTGATGAGAATACGTTTCTTTCACATTCGGATTCAAGACCATATTCAGTGAAATACAGTAATCAGCCTAACACCATTTTCATCCATTAATTTGCTCAGTAGGTATGCAGTTCAATGGTTTACAGCAAATTCGTACCCTTTCTTCTTTCCCATTCTACCTCGTCATCGAATCAACTTTCATCATGATATTCGTTTCCATTTTCACCAAACCCATGGAGTAATCTTCCCGCATTTACCACAATGATCCAAAATCTGATCTTTGGGCCTTCGAGCTCCACAGCATGCTGATTTGAATTGGGTTTTGGGAGTGGGAGTGAGGAAAGATTTCACATTAGCAATTACCTTGCTCGTCTTCTCCGTTGCCTGTATCACAATCGTAGCGGGTGGTGGACCGGAATAGCATATAGGCGCGGTATATTGATAGTGGATTCGAGAAGGGGGAGTAGGCTCTTCTTCCTCTTCTGCTGGAGTTTGGAGAGCCCAGTACATTGTACGAGACATAGTCGGCTCGGGAGTGGGGTCCTCAGTCGAGTGTTGAGTAGTGTAACTATTCCCGGAAGCGCAAGTGGTGGTTGTGGTTTGTTGCCAGTAATTCCACGATCCTTCCGTGGTCGTCCCGGAAGAGGTGGTCTCTTCTGTGGGAGCGGTAGTGAAACTCCAGTATCCATACGACATTTTCTGGATTTATTTAGCTAGCAATGACAAGGATGGTGAAGGACAGTTTATAACCCAAATTATCAGTGATGATATTCGAAGATTTCAAGTATCGTATGACAGAAATATACAGCTGATCGATCTCTTGAGTGGATGAAATTTTGGTCGAGAGATAAAGAAGAAGAGAAGGAAACATTTCCGTACATTACTTACTTATCTCCTCAGATATCATGGTACGCTGCTTGCGGTATAAAGCAGCACAAAGTAAGGTTGATGTACTCGTATGTCATTCTTGTCTCAAGTGGAATCGTCACGTTAGGGTGTACGCAATTTAGATTGGATATTTAAGGTTCGCTAAGCAGAATATGAATTTCATTTTTCATTCACAAATTTGGATTCGGAAGTGCGTAAAAGAGACACCTTACATTACTCTTAGGCCATTCATAAAACAAGACACCTTACATTACAAAATACTTAGGTTCCGGGCATCATGACAGTTCCAGTCATATCTTTACATTTCGCACACCATGAATATCCATCAAATGTCATCTTCCTATTCTGACAAGACCAACATACGTAATGATGCGGTCCGGGATACCTACTTGGTAATGAAGGCAATTGGTATGTTTTACCTGTTCTAGGTGAAGTCCAAAGCAAGTCTGAAGTATCTCCAAAAGGTAGATGACCAGGCTGAGAAGAGATCGAAAGCTTTGGTGTACTTTCCACGACTGGAAATCCATCACAAGCATTCTGAAACGTCGATGTGACTTTCTGTTCAGGTTCGGGTTTCGCATTTGAGGTTTGAGGTGAACCCAAATTACCTCGGATCATATCTATTTGAGGATTTGCAATGGGTAGATATTGATTGGGAAAAGGATTACCATAGACTTGAAACATCGCTTCGGTAGGATACCAACCATATCTTGGGAATGTGTTTGGCGAAAATGGATTGAAATGAGTATACGGATATTTATAAGCTGGGGGCGATCTTTCAGTCAAATTAGAACTGGCAAATAGACCTGGATGTTGAGCATGACTTCGACGCCATTCTTCGGGATCGACGTTTGGATCAGGTAATGGTTTACCTCCTTTTTGGAATAGATACTGCCCCGAGTCGTATGGAGACTGATTGGACTGTGGTTCAATGTTTCAAATTATAACCGTTAAGGGGGCACAGTCAATCGTCACTGAATAACACGAGAGCCTGACTTACCATTGCAGCGATACCTCTTTTTCCGATGTTTCTTGTTTCTATCGAAGTAGAGCTCGGAAAAGCGTTAACAAGACAGTTCACATCTCTAGAACAATCTACCAAAATGGTGCTCTTCAATTACTTTGTGTAATGTCACCTCGGTGGCGGAAAAGGCGTGGTGAATAAGAAGTAGGGAAGCCAAACTGTCCTGAGAGACGAAAACACTGATGACTTCATATTAATCAAGGGATCTTTACATGGGCTCGAAAACAGTTTCAAGATATGTCCAATGGCTTCAAGGCGATGCGTGTGTGTTTTCAAAGCATACAATCAACCGTTGGCAACTTGGTCAAAATATTATTCAACCGACCATACAAATTCAAGGAACTCATGCGTCGGCGTGTTCTCCCATCCGATTCTCCTTCAATCACTTTCAGAACTGCCTTTCCGCATTGACACAGCATAACTCTGCGCTGCCTTCCTAAAGATGATGCTTCGATCGCAGCCGAGGATAGGTCCACCGAACCCCATCAATCCAGCCAGTATGGAACGACATTTGGATCTCGTAGCATTGTAGACATAGCTTCCATCATATACAGCAGATTCGCTCACCTCCTTACCGCAACGCTAGTTTCTACTTCAACGGGCGCTTCTCCAAAGTCCCATTTGCTATTCTTATTCACCAGTGACAACACATGTCCTCTTGAAATCTCCACACTTTAAACACCATACATAACCATCCCTCTCGTTCCTTCTCGTAGGACAGCTTTCGCATTCCCAGTGAACAGTCGGTCGTGCTACCGGTTGAGCTTGATACTGAGGAGCGGCAGAAGCGTACATGTACGGATGTCTGTCATGGGGAGATACTGAAGTCCACACGTTTGTTTGACCATAAGGATGATAAGCGGGTGGAGGTCCTTGTTGTTGCTGCTGCTGCCGTTGTTCGGGCTGGGCTTGCTGTTGGGGTAGCTGTCGATATATTTGATACGCTCCAGCGACTGGCTGAGGATTCAAAAGACCTGATATGTGAGGAGGAGGACGTACAACATTAGTATGCCCATAAGGACTGTTTTGAGTGGGATTTTGCTGATTAGGATTATCAGCTGGATGATAACCTGGTGGCGGCCATCCGTAGTAGCCGGACATTATGGTCTATGCTAGTCGAAGATCATTGATCAATCGAAATGAAAGAGAAGGAAGGCAAATGTTTACTCTATTTTGTTCTGAGATTGGGGGTATTGGATCAGATGAAACGAAGCCCGTTGAAGGATGATGTCGGGGAAGAGTTTGACTAGGGTGGCGAAAAGGTTATATACTTATTTACATGAGTCGACTGGACATTCCTCTAAGAGCACGGTGACGAGAAGCACACCATACTCTTTGACCAATTCTTCTATGGGACTGTGCGATGAAACGGGGCGAAGAGCAAGTGAATCTTCCTCTTCAGCCCCGCCTTCCTCCCTCCCTTTCGGCGTTTTGACCACCTTCTGATTCTAAGGAGAACACGAGAACACACTCTGTACACAATATACCTTTAATCAAAGCAGTGTGATACCACACAATGAAGGTCCTACTAGAAAAGTTATCTCCGAATAACAGGATATCGGGCCTTAAGAGCTCCATGCTGAGATGAGACGCAGGTGGTAAACTACACGCCGTCACCTCGACTTGTCGTTTACTGTAGGCGATATTTGCCACTTTCTTGGAAGGCGATATCCTGAATGAAGCTGCACACGCCATCACAATTGCCTTCTTCCATGTTTTCGTTCTCATGCTTCAGGGAAATGAGAAGACTGTATTCTCGGAACCATGCAGTGTCACTGTTTTGCTTATACATAGGACGGTGGGCCGTCCAGGGCTTAAGATTCAGCCTCATGCTGATCGTCTTTGACAAAAAAGGAATGCACAATACAAGCCAGTATAGAAGAATAGCGTTATCATGATTCCGTACTGAGTGTTACCACAATATATGCATGCCGCCGTTATCTTACAACTCATACCGGGTAAAGTCCATGATTACTACTTGCCCGATCACACTAAGCGACACTAAGTTCTATAGTTTTCGTAGCTTTCTGACACTTGACACACCATCTTCGACCGTTCGGTCCTGGTTTCCTTTCGTCACATTTATCGCATTCCCAGTGGGTTGGAGGTTTCACATAGGGCGGAGGATGGATTACCTGCTTTTGTGGAAACAGATATCCAGTTACAGGAGGATTATGATTCTGGGATTGTCCGGCGGTGTATGAACTTGTTGATTGTGCTTGTTGGACCGTTGCGGAGTATTGTGCAGGGTAAGACCGATGACACTCTTCTGAGGTCGGGTATGGGGTCTTGGAATATCGAGGAGTACCGGATTCTTCTGAAATAGGGTATGATGGATGAGGATATTCAATAGGATCCGATGGATGATACTGCTCGTAGCTGTGTTTGAGTTGGCCTTGCGAATGAGAACCTGGATAGTCTGACGGATACGATCTTCAATATTCCGCCGAATAAGCAGGATTGTTGCCGTAGATTGAATGTGGATCGTAGAGGTAGGTGGGTGAATGATTTGCTTGTGAGATCCCGGAAGGTGCTGACGGAGGAACGTAACCTGGCGGATCGTAAGGTTGGTAGAAACCTGGAAAGAAGGCTGAAAGACTTGACTTTGATTGGTCCCTCTTCATGGTCCAACCCGTATTACAACAATGATAATAACATGCATAGAACGAAGAATCATGTTTTTCCTGAGACGTTTGGTGCTTGTATATACCCACATGGATGGTCAAATCGATGACAGGCTACTGACCTCGACCTGCCTCGACTTGAACACCTGCCATGAAGTTCGTGCCAAAGTGGGCCGACAGATCGTCGCTTGAGCCATGATGATCCAAATCACACCGCATTTGATCCACGATGCAATGTTGCTTCATCGTTGGAGCCCTTGGTTCAAGCTCAGACGCGAGGCATCAGCGATGCGATATGTAGGGCTTCTAGGAGTACTGCCTACTCCGACTGTAGCTGAATTCGGTTTCATCACACAGTACAAATACTGATAACATTCTGATAAATGGAATACGTTCTCGGACTAACTACATTCTGTTTTACTGTATCACGCCGTATCCACATCATCTCACTTCAATTTCAGTAAAATTATGGTCCATTACAGTCCACTGTATTGGTCGTTTCTTTACAGCTTTCACACCATTTCCAACCGTCATATTTCTCTCTTCTGGTATTACATTTAGCGCATTCATGATGGAATTGCATATGTGTACTGGGTGGTAAGATTCCCCATAATGGATTAGGCCAAACTACAGTTCCATCAGGACGAAGCATTACGTCTGATCCGCCTGAACGATTCATCTGAGCAGAAGGATAAGATGTTCCAGGTACAGAATTTTGCTGCTGGGGATTGGGCATAACTCCATATCCAAAATAAGCTGATGGTCCCGCTGAGTTGCTTTGCACTGGAGCGGGGTAAGCTGAATGAATCTGATATTGGTTTGTCTGGTAAGCAGGTGTGCTTTGGTAAGGCGTCGAAGCGGACAAGTGATCAGGATAGCCCGATTGATAGGCACTCGAGTAAGGTGCTGATGATTGATAAGCCCTCGAGCTGAATTGATGCGAAGGATTATTGGTGTTGACAATTGAGTCTGGCTGAGCATAGACGGGGTATGATAAAGGATAAGACGTCAGAGGAAGAGCGTAAGTGGGACTACTTTGGTATGGGTGTGAAGGATAGGTATAATTGGTGGCTGCCATACTAGTCGAGGAGGTATCAGTACTTGTATTGGCTGGGTCCTCGTCGCTAGAACCTGCCGTAGTAGTCGGTTCACGAATGGGTGGAAGAGGAGGAGGGTAGGAATAACCGTAAGGGTAGTTTGGGTTGTACATTTTACCAGTACAATAAAAGCCGGGAAGGTGACTGTGTTTTATGTTAGTCGTTGTGTGTCTCGAAGTCAGACAAAGAATTTGTTGATATTGAATGGTAGGAGTAAATGTAGAAAATGTCTCCGCCACTTAAAACAAAAACAGCTTCGAAAGCTGTCAAAGCTCTAACGGTTTTATGATGAATTTCTAGATAACACTTGACCTTAGTCGACTCCCCTCACAATATTCAACTACTGGTGATATCCCTACTGCTGATTCTCGACAACGCGTCATTGATGGCATCACCTTCTCGATCTCGCCTTGGTCTTCACGGAGCGGTTCGTATACACACAAGGGACAATATCGACGATCAATCTGTATTACATTGGTTATTTGTTCAGATTCATCATTGCACATATCTCCTTTGCATCGATCCTCAGATCGAAGCGACTAGAAGCCATCAGGATCAGCTTGAAAGTATCAAGCATGTATGGCGGTGAAGCACGAAGTATCTGCATTATCTCAGTGGAAAATAAGCTTGCCACATTGTATAGATCTAACCTTTCCCATATAACGACTTATACCTGTACCTTATATCCTAACCCCACTTAACGCACATGACATCCGGTTCAATCAAAAACCCATTTCTGACTTTCAATATGTTCGTCACAAACGACATTTCATCTTGATTTATATCGCAATATACTACAGCTGTGCTGCATCATCCTGGAGTCGACTCGCGTTAACAACAGAGCAGATCACTCGCCTACCGCTCACATCAATCGGATCACTGCAGAAAAATGGATGTTGACGACGACGACGCGTTCCTTTATGGAGATGAATCACCTCCCAAAACTGAGGTAGCTTTACCCCCCTCGGCAGAACGTGAGTTGTTATACCTCAGCTCTGTATCGCCTGACTATGTCAACGAAGAGCTGATGAGACTATCTGAACTCTAACCTGAAATCAGAAGCTCCGGAGTCTTTCAATACGCCTACAGCTAGTACTTCGGCCAATGGTCTTAGCTCTTCTATGGCTGCGTTAGTTTACTTCCCCATCCAACCTTTGAACTTTGCTTTTCAATATACAGGTCATCTGCTGACACTCATAATAGCTCGCTGGCAGCTTACGGTATCGAACCTTCTTCTGCCGTAGTGGATAATCCCGAAGATGGAGGTGTAGAAGAAGAAGATGAGGAAGATGAGGACGAAGAAGATTCAGACGAATCTGAAGATGACGTTAAAGTTGTTTTCACCGGTCAAAATCCTAGAACACTGGATCTGAGGTAAGCCTTCCAATACTACACGCACAACAGAGGGATGATTAAACGAGGAAATAGTTTGAAATGATGTCGAGCTGACTGCATTGATCAACTAGAAAACCTCAAACTGCACCTTCAAACGTTATTGGAATAGGTAAATGGGCGCAATCAAGTACAGGTGCAGCTGCACCTGCAGTAGCTCCTTCAACGCCTCAACAAGTCTCTACGCCATCTAAACGTGAGCTTTTCTATCACTGTGCCTCAGATCTGCCAGGGGCTGAATAGCTGATCATCAAATTTCTACCATAGCTGTCCAAATGACTGCCAATCAAACGACAGAATACACACCTACATCTCGACCTGGTGTCTCTCAACCCTCAACTTCTTCAGCCCCAACTTTGAATGCACCTTTGACAAACCCACCTATATCATCAGCACCAAATGAAGTACAACCAACCTTGCAATCTCAGTCTCAACCACAATCCCAAGCACAGCAACTTAATCCTAACGTGAATCTTCCTCCTTCATCTCTTCCACCAGTAACAGCTGCTTCAACGCATCCTAAAATAGATCCAACCAACCCATCTGGTATAATACCGTCAACCGGACAAAGTGTTTATGAGATTGATATGACTCAATTCGAAGGTAGTGGTCAACCATGGCGGAAACCCGGTTCAAGTATAAGTGATTGGTTCAATTTCGGTTTTGACGAAATTAGTTATCCTAGATATCTGAGGTATAGAACTGAGATGGAACAAGGTCGCGCTGCTATGGTACGTCTCTCTTCTCTTTCGAATCTCCAAATCATGCACAGAAAAGAAGCATTCGACGGAAGACGAACGTTGCTAATGTTTTCTGGCCTTTAGATGAACGTACCACCCATGGCCCCTATACCGCAAGATATAGCGAACATGCTACATATGCCTTTCAACCCTATGCTTCAGCAACAACAGCAACAGCAAGCGCAACAACAGCAACAACAGCAACAACAGCAACAGATGCAAATAATGGCAAATCAGATACAACAACAAATGGGAATGATGAATCCTCAGATGCAAGCTCAAATGCAACAGATGATGGCTATGCAGGGTTTAGATATGAGTATGATGGGCAATAATCAGCCTGGATTCGGAATCCCAAATCAGATGATGCAAAATCAACCACAGGGTGGAATGCCTCAGCAAAACATGATGAGACAAGGTAAGCTGGAGGTCAACCATATAAGTGTACGGTAAGCTTACACAGATGATAGTGCCAACAGGTAATACGAGACCAAGTATGACACCAACACCTCAGCCAGCAGCGTCAGGAACACCTGAAGCAGGAGAAGAAGTGGTGAAACAGGAGGAAGGAGTTGAGGTACGTCTGCACATACTCCCAACACCAGATGGAGATGTACATTCTTACCCCACCACTTAGACCGGCGGCGAGATATCTGAACCTCAAACTCAGACCATCAATCCTGCTATACGAGGACGTGTGCCTGTCAGAGGAGTACCAGTGAGAGGGGTACCGCTACGTGGACGAGGAGTTGGTGAGTATTTGAGACAGGATGCTCTGATCACATAGAGAATTTCAGACTGATCAGAGTCTTTTTCAATTTGTCTAGCTGTTCCTCTAGGTCCCAGAGCTGGATTTGTTGCACCTACTGGGCCGAAAGCAGGTCGGTTCAGAGACAAAGATAAAGTGGATACTTCGGGAGCTGGATCATTAGACTATGGTGCAAGTGAAGGTGGAAACGATTCTGATGTCCCTTCTAAATCGGAGAAAAGCATATCGGCAAAAAAAGAACCAGAGGACTTAGAATCCAAATCAAGAAGCAGAACCAGAAGTAGATCAGCAAGTCCTTTACCCAGAAAAAGCAGTAGCAGGAAAAGCTCGAGAAGGGATCACGATTCTTACTCTTCTAACGAAAGTGACCATGAGAGGGAGAAGAGGAAAACGTCAAAGAAAACAAGAGATAGAGAGAAAGAAAAGGATAAGAGGAAAAGAGAAGAAGGTGGTGGTTCAGCAACTCTAGGTCCAGGTGGTTGGGAATCAGAAGGCGAAGAAGAGGAAAGGAGGTCGAGGTGAGTGATCATTGAACCTGACTGTCACGTCTCGGGAAAAAGTGGAAAGAATGCTCTGACTGATAAAACATATGTGATCTACACAGTCGACGTAAAAGATCACCTAGTGAAGAATCAGACAAGCGTACGAGAAGAAGTAAGAGGCGTTAAATATGAAATTTGTACTGAGTGTATCTTATCGTATTGCATTCATGCATTGTTACAGCATCGAAGGTTCGTTGCGACTGGAATGCATTTCTGATCGTCTACAGCTTTGTGTTGTGTGCATAACCGTTCATTCCCCCTTATCTCTGGCCCAAGTATTCAGAGATCGCATGATTGATAAAGCGCCTGATTTGTAGCCACCTCCAAACATGAGAGTGTGCTGAGGAGAGATTATCAATACTCAAAGAATTCAACCGCATTACTTTGACAGCTCTACTCACGTTCAGATGATGATACAGTTCATACAGTTTCTGCCTTTGGTCATGATACGGCTGGCTCTTTGGATGGATCGCATGGTATGCGTCATAAAAATCTTTCGAGAAGCCTGTAATCGGTGTCATCACAATATGAGCTATCACTATTGAGAACTGGATACGATATTCGGCAGAACTGACAACGACACATACCTCCAAACATATGAGTTATACCCAAGTCAGCTTCGTTATGACCGTAATAACTAGCAGGATCATATATGACAGCTGATGAAGTGATCGTGTCATATCCCTTATTTCCAGACCATAAATCCCCATGTAAAATGACTGGTTTGGGAGGTGGATCGAAAGAATTTAGCAATAGCGGTATCGCCCTACCATGTTTAGAACTGATAAGTACGAATAAAAACCTTTTGACTAACCTGGTTGAGGATTTCGATCGTCCAATTAGATGGATATGGGAAGATGAATTCAGCTCACTTGTCTTTCATCAATTCCCATTCTTTGTTTATTGAACTGTCACCTATCCTCTTGACTAAATCGCCCAGCCTCCTATCCCTGAAAAATACTTCCCAGCTCCCTTCCCATTTGTTATCCTGTTTAGTCACTCCGCAATGCGTATCACAACCGAATCCATATTTCCCATTATACCCTCCCCCTCCCATTCCCGCCTCTTCAGCTGGGATATCGGAAGCCGAAGATGTAGAAGGGGGATTATGCATTTTAGCTAATTTCTCCCCTAGCTCTCTTTGCAATTTGGAACCAGAAGGTGATGATCCCAAATCGAAGTATTGAGTTACCATTCCACTTTCTTTGTTATCAGATGCAATCTCAAATCCAATTACTTTAGGTACTAATCCAGGTGAAGTGATTCCCATTGCTCTCAATCCTTCTATCTCCCCTCTCATTTGTTTGACATCAGATTGTACCTTTGTGAAGTACTTTCTCGAAGTAGGGGTATGGAGGTATACTCCTCTAGAAGAAGAGGGTTGAAGTTCCGATAATGGGATCGAAGAGGAAGAGAAGATTTTGGATATCAATGGGTGGATTTGCGTCATCTTGTGTTTTTGTATCTTGCGTGATACTATATGCACTTGGAATGGATGATTTGGATTCAGCTGTGACTTCGAGATATAGATATAAACACCCAACCACTCATCTTTGGTTTAGACTTTCTCCAATATCTCATCTTCGCCTTCGCCATCGTTCTACTCGTTGATGTCATGTCGATGTCATCTGAGAAACGGACATGTGAAGTGGAGGGAAAGTCATTACGTAAACTGCGAGAATTGGAGCTTTTTATCCTCTCAGAAGTACACCCTCAAAGCCCTTCAATGTATACTTGAATGACTGCTCAACCAGCTCATGCATGCATGATGGTGAGAGGCTGAGCTGGGGAACGAGTATGTATGATATAAGATTGCATGGGGGATGAACCTTGGACATTGACAAGCGGGCTGAAACCTCTACAGGGTGATTACGATTTGCGCACGTGCACTTCTCTCAGCCAATGACACCTCCACCGTACACCGATAGTTCAAATTCAACACTCTTCCCCCATTCTATCATCTATCTCGTCAATTTTTGATCTGTCATAACACCAAATTCTCATCATACATGCTCATCATACCGACTCAAAGCCAATAACGAAAGCTATCGCAGCTTGTTTCTTGGAATTAGCAAAGTGGACCGCTTTGGAATTCCTTTGTATCCCAGCTCAATAGGACAAGAGGCCGAGAACGTGTGACGGCAATTGCGACTTTTTCGAAAACACCATTTGCTCTTTTAGAGCAGCTACTGAAAGTGGGATCAAGTGTTAGAAGAGGTAGTATAACAGACGAATAGTCTCTCGTCGTCATGAAGGTACGAACCTATCTTCGTGCAGGTGACGCGATGTCAATAACTGACATAAATCGTCGTCTTGGCAGTTCGGTAAGACTATCCAGTCTCAACAAGTACCAGGATGGGGCGGATACTACCTAAACTATAAAGTGAGTTGGTTTCGACTCAGAACCTCGGCCCCTCGAGTCTAACAATCACTCGACCAGGCTCTCAAGAAGATCATCAACTCATATGCAGCAGGCAGACCGGCATCAGACGCTTCCCTCCTATCGTTGGGTCTACGTCTTTCCAAGAAATCGCCCGGTAGCGGTAAATCAGATGCTGAGACCGGATCCATCTCACCACCACCACCACCACCACCACCCATCCCAACAACAACATTAGAAGATTTGGAACCGCTTCCTGCAGAAAGTGAACCTCCAGCACCTAATACAGGAAGCGCGTTGATGAGTAGACATCCAACGGGAGGAAATGATAAAAGCGAAAGTTTCAAAGCTCATAGAGATGTTTTCTTCTTCACCTTACAGAGAGAATTGGAAAAAGTGAGCCGTCTCACACCAAGAACTTAGCTGACAACATCTTTTCTCATCGTAGATCAATACATTCTATCTCATCAAAGAGCGTGATTTACGACTAAGGCTGTTGACATTACTTTCAAATCGAAAACGATTATTGCAAAATTCCAATGGATCTGGTACGAACTCATCAGATAATGATCTTGATGGGAACAGTCGCAAAGATGCGGAGTGGACTTCTTTGGAAGAAGGATGGAGGTTATTCGAAAGGGATTTAGGTAAACTTCAAGGTTTTATAGAAATAAACGCTACTGGTTTCCGAAAAATATTGAAAAAATGGGATAAGAGAAGTAAGAGTAACACGAAAGAGTTATATATCGAAAGACAAGTCGAAGTTCAACCTTGTTTCAATCGTGAATTTATAGCTAAACTATCAGATATAGTAGCTGCAAATTTGTTGGATTTGGAGAATGGTTCTGAACATCTATCAACTTCTTTCCTGGAACGTGATTTACCCGATTCAATAGGTGCCGATGGATTAAACTTCAATAGAAAAGAAGATTATGATTCTGATGCTGGAATTGGAAATTCTCTAGCTTTAGATGCTTTGGTCGACCTAGAGTCTAATATGGTTAAAGCTTTGACTTCGGGTAAAGAAGCTGTTTCGGATTGGTTGAAATTAGCCAAAACAAAACAACATCGAGATAAAGGTAGAAGACTAATGAGAATCTTGTGGAGAGCAGCTTTACAAGTTCCTTCAGAACTTTTGGATCTAGTACTTTCAGCTATCAAACTGGATTACGATTATATCGACAACATCAATGGTAGATCACCTTTACATCAAGCTTGTATCGCAGGTTCATCGAGATTGGTTCAGCTTTGCGTCGAAAACAATCACTTATTACTGGAGAAACCGGATGCGTACGACCGGAAACCTATACATTATGCTGCAATACACGGTCATCCTGAAATCGTCTCTTTCCTTTTGTCGAAATCAGCCGATCCTTCCGCGACTGATATGGATGGATATACTCCTTTGATGCACGCTATAATACAAGGGCATTTAGAAGTGGTCCGAATTTTCGTTCAAGATAAAATAACACTTGAACCCACCGCCATCTCTAACGATCTGATACCGCTTTCTCTAGCTTGTCAATTCGGTCACCTCGAAGTTGCAAGATTACTCTTACAGTGTGGAGCTAAAGTGATACCCAACTCCGAAGGCTTATATCCGCAACATTTCGCAGCTAAAGCGGGACATGAAGCTATTTGCCGGCTTTTGGTGGACGAAGGCGGTAAAGATGGAGGTGGAAGAGAGAGACAAGATAAATACAATCTGTGGACACCCTTACATCATGCAGCGATAGGAGGTGAATCAAGACATTTAGCATGTATGAAAGTCCTGGTCGAAGCTGGATGTGATGTCAACACCTCAGATGATTACGGCAAATCACCAGGATGGTATTCTGCTTGGTTTGGTCATGTGGAATGTTTGAATTTCCTGTTGGACAACGGAGCAAAACTCAATGGAAAGCAGAATACTTTGGAAGGAATGGAAAACCTCGGTTTATCGGCAGATCCCCAAATGGACAGCTTGTCACCTGGGTCCGATCTAGAATTGGACCCTCCACAAGATGAATTCGAATTGATACCTTCTTTATCACTTCCCCCACCTATAATACCGTGAGTACATGATCCATAGAACCCGTAGCATTTGAACAGAAGCTGACGCTGTTCGCGTTGCAGGCTCCGAGTATATGGCCACGAATTCCTTGCTAATCGATGTCTTGTCCAACTTTCTCTTGGTCACCCTTTCTCACGTCCATCGTCCATCGCATCAAAAGCACCACCAATCAAGCTGTATTCTCGATCAGGACAAGATTCTCTTCATCTCTGGTCTTCTCTCAAACTAGTTATGACATCAAAATCTGACATCACTGCCGTACCTCATTCTGTGATACTACCTTTGGCTGACGAAAGAGAAGTCTTTTCATTCCAAGTACAATCACTCGAACGGTTTACACTTGAACTTTCACTCTACCCCACCTTCGGATCAAAAGTCATAGGACGAGCTATAGTTTTACCTGACACGTTCAACGATATCACGTATCATAAAGGAATCGTAGCTCCTCTTTTAGATCACAATTTGAAAACAATAGGTGAAGTCGCATTTGAGGTATCGTGTATCAAACCATTCGAGGGAGCACAACTGGAGATCGGAGGTAGAGTGGAGACATATTGGAAATCAAAAGTCACCCCTTCACAGCCTACGCAAGATCATGCTCATCAATTCCAATCACATAGACCATTATCAGTTTCAACCACATCGCCTTCCCTCAGACCACCTGTGACTGCGCCACCGGCGAGCAACAATAACGAATCTGCCCTAGTCACCGCTAGTTCCCTTTCTGGCGAATACGTGCATATAGTCATCCAAGTAACGAAAGATTTCGTTCCCGTGATCTATTCAAAATTGAAATTACCAATTGAGCAACTCGATATTGCAGTATCAGATGTCACTTGTGACCAATTTTTATCTATTGCTAAATCGAACAACCTTCTCTTAACATCTCCATCCAATCACCATTTAACTTCCGGTGAATGGTCAGAATTACTTTCAACTAAAATGTCAACTTTGGATAATGTATTATCGATTTTACCGCCAGAAATAGGTTTGAACCTGTTATTACAATATCTCAGACCAGCAACGGCGATCCAAAAGCAATTTGGAAGATCAATAGAGATAAATAAATTCGTCGATACAATATTACATTCAATCTATCAGAGTGGCAAGAATAATCCTGGTAGGAAGATAATTTTCAGTTCTTTCGAACCTGAAGTTGCAACTGCTTTAAATTGGAAACAACCCAATTGTGAGTAAATTCAGAATTCAGAGTCCAAGTCTTCAGCCATGTTATGATGTTTCCTCAGATGGAGACAGGATGCTGAACAACCTTGGTTAATCTGGTAGACGCGGTATTTTTCGCTTCATATTGCGGCATCTCTTCTTCGCCATCATCCACAGATTCGTCTGGAAGAACAAGACTCTCACCGCTGTCTCTAGAAGAAGAAAGCGATCTCAGATGCTTGAGCGTTAGGGAAGCTGTGAACTTCGCCAAATCCACGAATCTGTTGGGAGTGATATTAGAAGCGACGACTCTGGTGAGTTCACAGCATCTATGTGCTACTGATTGTGATTTGGACCGAAAAGAGTAATGGGCTAATAACACAAAATTCATCTAGGCCGCGGTACCTTCACTTGTAGCATCAGTGAAAGATGCAGGATTACTATTGGCTACTTTCGGTGACTCTCAAGATGTTACTGCTCTTAGACAAGGTGCTTCGGATGGAAGGACAGTAGATGCTTTCGTTATTGATGGGTGAGTTCATCTCCTTATCTTTGTTCCAAGTCAGTTGAGCCTAATACTGATCGTGTCAATATCGTAGGATTATGACTTTGACTATATAAGTGAATTGTACGCATCGGGAGAAAAATGATATGCAGATTCGAAACAGCTCATGCCGAAAGATTAGACATCGAAAGCATGACACGGGAGATCCGGAATGAATTAGCTGAAGATAGATAATGTACAATTACGTAGATGCAAATGCATGATACAATGTAAGATGTAAAACGTACAGTACTTTACAAGCGAGTTTTCAGCAGTACTCTGCTGTATCAAATTATGAGTTTCTAATCCATTTTACTATCTTCTTTCTCGCTACAATGTCTTTTCATTACGTACCGAATCAGTTTTCGATCATACTGCTTTGACGAAAGCCATCATTGGCATTTTCTTTCGGAGAAATGAACTCGAACTAATCATCAACTAATCCCATGAACCTAGCCCAATTTCTCTCCAGCGTCCTTACTGTCCAAACGTCTTTTTGTACAATGTCACCGTGTTCATCGACTTCCTCTTCCTCTTCTGCACTGTCGTCGTTTCCTCTGCACAAGGTCCATTCAGCAACTCGATTTTGGGTATGGATATTGCCATCACTGGTATCATTGTCAGAAGGGTTTGTGTCCCTTCCTTCCAATTTCCATCCTTTACATCTTGATACCCATTCAGCTGCTGACCAAACCAAACGATCTGAAAGTCTGACATCATGAGAATCAGATTCGACCAATAAGCGCTCTTTGGATATCGACGCTATCAACGATGAAGCAGATGGTGAGCGGGATGTGATAAATATCGATGGTGACGCGTATAGGTTCAAAAGGTTCTTCTGTGGAAGAAGAAGCGAGAAGAAAGGTTAGCTTGTGGGTTCCAAGTCTAAGCATACGATACGTACTTCAGCTTGTTTCCAAAATTCAGGTGACCATCCTCCGGCAGAATGTAAATCTACATTAATCTTATTTGTGAAATTCATCTTATGTTTATCACGCATGCTAATCAGTGCGTCGAGTGATGGTCCTGAATTTAACGGAGAAACATCATCAGTTTGGATATTTATTTGGAAGGCTGACTGTATACATTCGAATACAGCCAAGTATGTCAAACGTCCAACTCACCGGCACATGAAACACTATGAAAACTTATATTAACGCCTAACTCAATTGCTATTTCCATTTGTTCATCTAATATTTCTCGTTGATGTGACATTGGTACTTTGAATGGAGTTAATCGTTTCCACTCTTCTTCTCCTTCTCCTTCTTCTTCCTCCTCTGCCTCTTTTTGTTCATGTCCACCTTCCTTGCCATCATCTACAAGACTCTTCACATTTGCTCCAGAGTTTTGATCTTGATGTTGATGCTGATCTTTATAGTCTGGATGTAGATGTTTGGCTTTTTTAGGCCATCTCATCCTCGCACTTCCATCCAATCCAACTTCACCTAGCATAGTCAACCTCCCTTGATTCAAACTCCCTCTTATATCATCTCGAAGTTTCTCTAATAAAGGTTCGAACGAGATTGGATCGGGTAAATATGGAATGAGTGATTTGAGTAAATCAGAATGTTTAGATGATGGTTGGAATAATGAAAAATAATGATCTTCTTTTGAAGGAATAGAGTTTGGCGAGGAGAGTGTATAGAGATGTGTGAACCATGGATGATAGCCTGAATACCCCCTCGGATATCAGCGACCTACCTATGACGATGAACGAGAACGAGAACGAACAACGCAGTCCAGGAAACGGGAATGGAATCCGATTCACGACGACCAACGGGAATTTGAATTGTGTGTGATGACTCACCGAAACAAGCTACCACACCAACTCCTTTCCCATCCCTCCCTTTCCCCTTCTCAGGATGAGACGAATTACACCATCCCCTTTCTGAGCTTAGGGCTTTGGTCCGATCTTGATCATCTACTACCGTAGCCATAGACGCCAATCCACCTAATTTGACAGCATCATATACTTCAGGCGCATGAGTCAAGTCGGTAGAATGACAGTGCGCATCCGTGACTGACCCAGCACATCAGTACAGGATGGTCGCCTATGACACAGCGTTCGACGGAAAGATTTTGTAGGACAGAGGGGCGGGTGGAAAAGGAGAACGTTGACAAAGTAGACTCACGATGACTCAGTACATGATCGGGTGGAAGGGGTATTTCCTCCCAATTCGGAGGTTGAACACCTTGTCGGTTAATTGACTTCTTCTTCTTTGCAGAAGGATCACCTTCATGCTGCAAGCACATATCGTCGCTTTCAACTTCACGTCTTCGTTCAGACAAGGCAGTTGTGATATCTCGACTAAGTTGCAAGTCGCAAAAACCAGATGAACATCAACGTCGCGACTGATTTGCGAACATTACTTTCAATCTCATTCGAGATGACGTCACCTCGACCCACCCTCTCATACAGAGTATATATATTGCATCAATCCATCCTTCACCTTCGTCTTCTTCATCATCCACCCGTCGGACTTCACTCGGACCTACACTGCAAGTCCCAGAACAAGCCAGCTCAATAAAGACCAAGCCCACAATGTCCCAAGTAAGCTCATCGAAGCGGTTGATAAGTGATGCCAAACGAGCTGATAGAGTTCATGCCGGAAGTCACCCGATACTACTTCCTCTGCTGCAATCAGCACCTCATCTGCACCAACATCTACCAGTTCCACCAGAACCAATATGTCGAAGCAATCAACCAAAGATGATCGAATCTTAGCTCTCCAAGAAGAAATTCAAAATCTGAAAGCTGGATTAGGGTAAGTGAATGTCTCCTTCGTCCTTCCTTCACTCTTCCTTCCTTTCAGTCACTTCCTGCTTTTATCAATTCACCACTACAACCTCATTCATCCTCCTTCCTATGGGAGCTGATATTGGTATTCAATAGTGAATACGATCCCAACGTCATCATCCAGAATCACATCAGACTCTTACATACCTATAACGAAGTGAAAGATGGTACTCAATCGTTAATAGGTAAAGTCAGTATCATTACCTGGCTACCAGGTCATTTCTCTATTGAACGTGCTCAACAGCTAACTCGCTATATCTCTGAATAGTACGCTCAAATCACCGGGAAAACGATTAGAGAAGCTCATGTAGAGATGGGTTTACCTCTCACCGATTGAGTGGGATGAATGTCGTTTGATTTGGTATGATGACCAAAGTTCCAAGCAAATGAGCGATCGGTTGTAGTGAGAATCATTGGGAAAACAGTTGTATATAGACTTGAGTTGTACACAGAGATGCAGTATTCCAAGCATAGCATGCATCCATCGCATTTTCTGTTATTTCCACTACTATGATGTATTTATTACTATAACCTGCTATTCGAAGTTGGCTGTGAAGGTATTCAAGCAGAAGCGGAAGAGATGAAGAAGCTCTTGTCGACTATTGGAAAAGAGTATATTCAGCTTTGTCGTAATATCAGAGATATCTTGCCGTCCACGAAGGTGAAATAATGGCTAGGGCAGCACTCACCTGATGGATCAATGGGACCAGCGGGTTTCCTGGAATCAGCGGGGATAGAAGTGTAGACGCTGTCGGAAGTAGATATAACCCCCTTGGATCCCTTAACGGTGGTGTTGTGGCTAAGAAAACAGGGTATCAGTTCCAACATTGCAGCTGAATCACGTAGCAGGTAGGTGACCAAAAGATTAGAGGAACGCAATACTTACATGGACAAGTTGTAAGCGTCGGAGCTGGCGGCAGTCTCACCGTGAACCAACTTCCTCCAAGCTTCGTGACACTCGTGGATGATCTCTACGGCGTATTTCTTGGATTTGGCTTCACCGGAGAAGGCGAAGACGTTCTGTTATATGTCAATTAAGATTCAGCGATGATCCTGTCAAGCCGAGTTTCAGATATTTCTCCTTCGTATGAATACATCTATTTTCCACCTGATGCCCCACACAAATCCCTTTCTTATCAAGGTAAAGTCCACTTGTGGAAAAACAATGATACAACTCACCTCGGGTTTTCCATCTGGGATTTTGTAGATTCTGAACCATTCATTTGTAGCTCTAATCAAACCTGGTAAATGTCTTTCAACATCTTCAATGTCGTTTAATCTGGGAGCCAAAGGATCGTTTACGTCTACTACTAAAACTTTCCAATCTGTTTCACCTTCATCAAGTAAAGCCATGATACCTAAAACTTTAACTTGTTTGACTTGACCGACGTATCCTACGGCTTCACCAATTTCACAGACGTCCAAAGGATCGTTATCACCGTCAGCACCGGTTTCGGGATGTTTGACGTTTGGGTCTTCCCATGTTTGAGGGAAAGCTCCGTAGTTCCAAATGTAACCTATTCCGTCAATCGGCTAATTAATCGATAGATTCGGTGTAGGACACCAAAAAAGCCAGAAACATACCGTGGTGGGGGAAACAGTTTCGGACGTATCGAAGTTTACCCTTCTTGATGTCTTCACGATATCTGTCAGCTGATTTGTATGGCATTGCCCAGACTCAACCCAGCTCACCTTGCTTGATGGGGTTGAAAGCCTCCTCTTTGGAGATCTCCATCTTGGCGTTAGTCCATCTAGGAACCTCAACGACCACTAAATTACAACAGGGATCAACATGATATTTCCAAAAGGGTTCAATGCATGTATATTGGCAAATTGGTATCGTGACTCACTGTTGAGGACGGTCTTGGACTCATCAGCGAAGAGAGGGATATCGCTGCGTAATTCATCAGCTGGCCTTCAAGGACAATCTCGTGTGAATAGCGGACTTACTGGAAAGGAGAAACGACCTTGCCCTCTTTCTCGAGGAAGACTCGGTGTTCTGTGTGACGTATCATATCAGTGTGAGCTATGCAATTTCAAAGCTGCGTTTTACTGACCGAGGGTATTGGCAGCCTATACACGTGTGCAATTGATTCAGCTTGTAGATCCCACTAAGACTTCTATGCTTATAGAGATAACTTACGCCAATGATTCTGGTTTGATAATCTGACATTTTGATCAAGTGTTTCGCGGTGGTTGACAATCTACGAACAGCAGTGATGTTCATATATGCTTTCCAGCGAAGAAGAGAAAGAGAGAGAGAGAGAGTGAGAATGAGAATGAGACAGTTGGAATCAAAGTGGGGGTTTAGCTAGTGGTCCGTGCTCAAAGCGGTTAATTAATTCCCCAAAAAAAACATCAGCACGTCAATGCTGTATTACCCCACAATCTCAAATCTGGAATTACCCCACATTCTCATATCAGAATCGTCCACCATCGGCGTTATAAATTTGGGGGCAAATGTGTGGTATCGGATATATGTTATTGTGGCACTTTCAGTCCCACTTTATGTCTCAGTGCTTTTTCGAGAGGTGGAGGTTGATCGCCACTGGACAGTGTTGATATCTGTTGTCGATCGTTGTTGAGAATGGATTTAACAGGCAGAAGATACACCTGGCATCTGAATTGGTAGTGAGCGGATTGTCACTACAGTCGTCAGAGAGAAAAAGAGAGACTCTCGAAGTACTTGAGAACGAAAACATCAAGAAAAACAATCGAAACCAATCAGCTCACTAGAACCTAGAACAAACAATATCCGCCACCCATCAAATCAAGTTTGACGGATACGACAATGTCATGTCAAACGTGTTCGTCAGAACTTCCACCCCATCTCTTCCGTCAAGCATTCATCACTCCTTGTTGTTCATCTCCGATATGTAACGGATGTATCTCCCGTAATCCTAGATTAAAAGAATATATACCATGTTTGAGATGTGGTGATCCGCGCACTGTAGAACTAAAAGGGGCAGCTTGTAGGATAGGTAAAGAAAGACCGATTGTGAATGACAACGGCTCATCAAATAGGATTAATCAGAGAGAAAGTGAAATCATAGGAGGAACAGGTGAAGTAGTATTCGAAGTTGGAGAGGATGAAGAAGAAGAAGAAGAAGAAGAAGAAGAAGGAGAGCTGCCTCCTAATTACGAAGATATACATCCTTCCCAAAGTAAAGAAATTCAAGTGGTAGAGACAACCCATCAAATACAGCCGGACAGGGAAGGACACATTTCACGAGAAGGAGTTGAGAATATACATGGACACGTTGATGAAGATGTAGATGAGGATGATGAAGCATTGGAGACAGTAGAAATCACTCATCAAATACAAAGAGGAGATACATTATTATCGATAGCCAGGAAATACGCTACAGACGTACGTGACGATCAATTGCATTATTTGATTCATGGAACAATAGACTGATACCATGTTTTGATTCTAGCCGCACGACCTTTTGACTCTTAATTCGCTTCCACCATCAGCACTTTCAACTCATCCACGCATACTTCACACCCGAAAATCAATCATAATCAATCGGCGACAAATACCCCTATCAAAATTACCGTTATCGCAGCGGTTGAACCCTATAACAGCAGAAGATGAAGATGAAAAGGAAAATCAAAAGGACAAGGAAGAAAGAGAAAAACAAAAACAGTTGAAAAGATTTCAACTTTTAACTAAAAACACTGATGACCAAATCGCCAATACCTATTTATCTCTTTCTGAATTAGATGAAAATAAAGATATCTCACATTTCACTGGAAGTGGCGAGACTTTAGATGGAAAGAAAATGATTATCGATAAATCCAATAGAGAAGAAAGAGCTCTGGAATCTTTCTTCGAAGATGACGAATGGGAAAAACAAGTTAAATTGGATAAAAGGAAACAAGGTAAATGGAAGATCATCGGAAATGGAAGTGCAAGTGCAAGTGGATCATCTTTAAAGGCTAAAGGATGAATTGCGCTTATTATGCTTATGCTCGAAATAAATAACTCACTTGTATCGAATTCCGTTCCTCTCTTATCACGCTTATCATACTTTGCTACGTGTCTGTATCGCCCTATCTCACGAATGTCATCTTAATCCTCCATGACTGCCCGTCACTGTCATCGTTATGTATATACCTCTTGTATCCACCTCTGTACCTTACTTAGACCCATGTGCATGTTGTTACCGCTCGACATCTTACATTGCTCGGTGATCATTTTTTCAGGACTTCCGAGTTAGGCTGATCGACTTGTCTCATAAAGTATATTGTAAGAAAGCAAATTTGTATGCAAGGAGACATTGGCGTATTTCTTTTGTCTTGATTTACATGATACATACGATTCGTGATATATACAAAATGGCTTCGCCGTGCCGCTCTTTCGATGTACGTTTACTTCGTATTACGGCGTTATATTCTGATCCTGTGGGGTATATATCGTCTGGGCAACAGTTGAATCGAACGATAGTTGCGATTGTCTGAGGTCTATCTAAGCCTCATAGGAGGGCGGCTCGATTGTCATCTCCTCACTCAGGCCTTCATCTAGAATCAGTTGACCTTTCTCATCATGTCCATTCCTGTCAGATGACTTGTTTCGTGGATCGACTAGGATTCCAGCTTCGATCCTGTGAATAGATAGTAGGTAAGCACGAAGCACGGTATAGTCGATGGCACACTGATCATCTCCTTTCAGCTCCGCATCTTATGATGCCCCTAGCCGAGCCAACGAACCCTCGGGCAGCATCTCGGGCAGCACCATACTCCGGTGAAATACTCACATTTTCATTCTCAAGATAGCAGTCTGCGTTACATCACCAGCTTTCTTGCCTACCTTGAAGGCGTTGGTGAACATTTCTCCACGATGATCGGGCTCTTTCAAAACGAGAATCTGACATTTTTGAGGTTAGTTGCATTCAGATGGGGAATCATGCACGAAGGGCGCAAGATCAAATATGATCCTCGACTCACCTGATCGATCAAGTCAACTTTCCCTTGGATCTCTTTATTTTCCACTAAACCTTCGACAAGGCTTAACATGTGTTTCGTGTCCAGTCCGAATGCAGTAGCCATAACTGGAATCTGAATAGTTGCAAAAGGTTTAACATATTGAAGTATACATCTCTTTTCAATCAAGTCCAGGAGGATGCCTGCATGAGAGCTGAGGAATGGATTGAGTAGGAGCATAGGCTATGTCAACCATATATGATTAGCATCTATGGCACACGAGGAGAGATGTAATTCAGCAATGAGGTATTTCAAGCCTACACTGTAATTCATGACGCTCAAATCATAGTAAGGTTTTTCACTTACTTCGGCTCGTTGAAGCAAATTCATGACTTGTCCATAATTAGCGTCCACATATGCGCTAATGAGATCTACGATCCAGGAATCATGATCATCAATTTGAGCTTTGAAACTTGTTCTATCCAATAATACCCTTCTTATCCTATCTCTATCTGCGCTCGCCAAGATGCAGAAGGCAGTGATTAACGCCAAGTCTGCTGACGAGATTGCCTTTTCGCATCCATGCGTCAGCTAATTTCCCCTCAGGAGGCATGAGATAGCTCACTTTTCCTTCGAAATCACCTAAACCACCTTCTTCCTCTCCAACAGAGCCTAATTCCCTTCCTGCTTTACTCCATTCTCTGTTATGTAACGCTACTAAGCCTTTAGCCACTCGAATTCTGACCATAACGCTTCGCCGAACAGCGAGACTCCTAGCTTCGTTCTCTCGTCTTTCACGCAGATCAGATGCAGTGACGTTCGCCGCTTCGGTGGTTGGACCACGAGTAGTGGGTGGGGGTGGATGAAGTCTGTCAAGTGTAGATTCAAGTTTAGATATGTGACCTGGTAGAGTGGATGGAAGATTGAAAGCCAGAAGTGTCTGTAGAGTATGATATATGATTAGCTAAGGAAGTACCATGCTGCGAAAAGATTGATCAAGCTGATCTCACCTCAACGATGCCAACGCCTAAATCAACATGATGTTGTGAACTCGTACTGTATTCTCTCACAGCACTATAATTCTTCATTGCAGCTTGTGAGTTTCCCACTTTGACGGAAAGTTGAGCGAAAGCAAGATATGTGAGCTGATCGCCAATAAATAGCAGCCATATCCATTAGTCTGCATGCATAGGGTTGAGGAAAGTCTGACACTCACCCTTATACTTTCTTTGATTAAATTACTTAAATAACCTCTCAATTCAACATCCAATCTATTGTTCTCTCTTCTTTCTAATTCTTTAACATTTTCTATCCATTTTATATCAGCTATACCATCTTCTTCTTCTCCTCCACTTCCATTTCCAGTCCCACCTGCATCGACTGGTATTGTATTTAAATCATCGATATCCATCCTGGAGATATCATCTTCCCTTTCGTCCTTTGATTTTCTTCTAGCAGATGGATCTTTCAATAATTTGATTGAAGAATAATATAATGACCAATCCCATGTTTCGTTTTTGAGGTGTGGAATTAGTCTTGCTAAAGCAGCTCGGGAGAATGATATCGCTTGAAAAGTAGGTTTTGATTGTGATGAAAGCAGTAAAGAAGGTATATGAAACAATCGTGTTATGAGTGCTCGGCCTAGAGGGTGATGAATGGTATCAATGATAGACATCTAGGGTACATTTGTACGCATTCGGGGCTTTTACATTCATGAATCAGTGAGCATGAAGAACGCTGGGCTCACCTTGATATGTTCCCTCGTACGCTTTCCAATCGAAATCATGCGCATTCAAAGGAGAGAGCATCTCCTCGACCGTTCTATGACGAGAGGAAGAAGCTTGCGACATTTCGGTATGTCCACTTGTGTAAGCGCCCTTGCACTCAGCTGCCGGACAAGGTGTGAGTGGCTCTGTATTATTGTTGTATTGGGAAATAGGCAGAGAAGAGGAAAAATGACCAATGATGGTTGAATCAATCGTTGATGGGATGTGTGATTGATGAGTTCACCTCCACCAGCGAATGAACAAAGTGGCACACCCGATTCCTGGTTTGAGGTGGCATGTAAACATCTCATGCTGTTCGTTTCCATTGTTGACAACAATATCATGCATAGTCTGTTCCGGATGGTATGTAGCGAAGCCCTTTGGAAATACGTGAACAACTACTCTGGTCTTGGAAAGTCTCATATATCTCATCAAAAGATTTCACCTATTCACTAAATTTCTTAACCTTTATCACCACCACTATCTCCACAATCGTTGCACACCCACTGCCAGCTTGTTTCTCTTTCTTCTTCCTGCAGGTGGTTGGACTTTATTTCGGCTGCCCTATATATTCTGGGTATTTCCGTCATGTTCACCTGTTGCAACTCCATTCCATCCCTTATTTTCTCTTTGCCGCAAAAGAAACACCATTCAACTTCAACCTCGTCGATCATTTCTTTATCTCTTCTGCTCATCCCCTGAGCCGGCGATCCAGAAGATCGCCTTTCGTCATCGCTGGAAGATGATTTCTGAGCCAGGAATTCAGCTTGAAACGATTTCATTCTAGAATCAAACGATAAGCTACCTGGCATTTGCATTTGCATTCGCGGTCTAATTGTGGAATCGACACTTTGATCTTGATCTTGTACTTGTATTTGTCTGGGTTTGATTGTCGCTTGACCTAAACTTCCAACGATATTAGATTCAGGTCCAGGTCGAACAGTAGTTGATCCTATACTAGTACTATTCTGACCCAGATTCCATGATGTGCTATATCTAGAAGCTGTATATTCAAGTGAATTCATCAAACCCTTCAGATCTTTAATTGAATTAGGTATACTCCTGTCAATCCCATTGTATTCCCGAGGACGTAAGATCGGGATCGACCTTGCCTCAGACGGGATATGGGTCGGTAAAGATATTAAGGGGACAGGAAGGTCCAATGACGGGATGGCGGGTGTGGTTGGATATTGGGGAGATGCACCGATGGATATGATGTCCGGTGAAGGATATATATCATTTTGGGTGTCGTTCAGAACAGGTGAAAATCGACTATCTTGCTGGGAAACTTGATCTTCGTTTTGATCATGATTGTCGTGCAATCTGTCCAGCTGTTTTTGAGTCGAACTTGGTTCTCCCGCTATGTTCGGATCTTGCAGTTGAGGTTGATTTTGATCCTGAAGTTGATCCTGACCTAGATCCTGACTCTGATCTTGGATGTTGTTCTTCTCATTGATGCGTGTGATGCCAACAAGTGACGATTGCTCGTGAGAAAGTGAGGGGCGATTCATTATTTCTATTTCTGGCAACGACATTGTCCCTTCCGTTTCTTTTTCGCCTGTTGTTCAGATATGCCAAAAAGATGAAATATCAGTGTATATCCAAAGGGTGAATCCGACCAGAACGATATTCAGCGGCAGAGACTCAATTTTGTCAAGGTCAAATCCATCAACCGTTCTGTGTACTAGTACCTTTGTCTTTGTACATCACAAAGGACTATCAAGGAATGAGTCTACCTCAATCCTTTCTTCAATCATCACAAAGGATACACTGTCGCTTCCATTCATCAGAGATCTTCCGGATGCCAGCCAGGAGACACGTCAAGCGGACCACACAGCAGGACGTGTGCATCATCATTTACATGATAGGAACGCGCCACCCGTACATTGCAGAGAAAGAAAGCATAAATCGTTACATTTCGTTTAATAACAATCAGGTCAAATCGACCAGTCTGCTCATACCAGTGACTACCTTGACACTCCATCTATCCAAGATGACCTCGATGAGCGCAAACCCTATACCGTTCTCTCCTCATCAACATCAAATCTCTCTCTTCATAGTCATCAAACCTCTTTCCCTGGCCAATTTCCTTCGTCTGTCCGCGTCAACTTCACCAGGGGTCTGACCTCCATTTATGTACAACTCCTGAAGTAATCGATCTACATCAGGTGTAACTATATAGTTCTTGTGTACTTCACCTAATACTTGAGCTGATTTGGTTTTTTGATCGAGATGAACTAAATGTTGGATAAACGTTGTAGGTAAACCTGGTGTCACCTATAGGCATGCACATATAACTTGTAAATCAGTGATTTGATCAAGCGTACGATCTGATGGGTGATGGATAGTAGGTTTATACCGGCAGACTCGACTTTCTTCTTCTACGATGGCACCTTGGAAGAAAGAAGGAGAGTTCACTCACGTTCATCACTATATCTTTCCCCATTACAATCTTGACCTTACCACTTTTCATGACTACCATCGTACCTATTCTGCCTTCAGGTTGGTGTTCTATTGGTTTCTTTACTCCACCGCGTAATTGACCAACATTAGGTTTTATATCTGGTTTTACATCAGGTTTGATATCTTTGGTCGCTGATCCATTTGCTGATGCTGATGGGGCAGCTGCGGAAGTAACAGGTTTCAGATCTCCATTCGAGGTGGAAGGTTGAGTGAGATCGACAGGATCTGAAGGAAGGAATTTAGGGAATAAATGTGGGAATTGGAATATGAATAATTTCTCTTCAGGATTGTCCTATCAGATATTTACAAGAATATCAACATATGTCATGGACGGAACACATGAAATACTTGAAAATCATTTATTGTATTGGAGAAATCACTCACCATCCCATCAGCTTGAACGAAATCACCTTGCATATCTTCCTCTTCTTCTTCTTCCTCACTTTCACTCAAATCAACTTTTTGAGCCTCATTGACATCATCGTCATTCTCAGAATCTTCATCTCTATCCATATCATGTTGATCACGTGGATCTTCCATACCACCAGTTTGAGCGAAATTTCTCACTCTTCTACCTAAGTTATCGCGATCTTGCATTTCATCATCACTCAACATTACATCATCTTGTCTTTCTAATTCTCTTGATTGTTTTTCAGGTGAGATAGGTTCTGCTTTGACACCATATCCAACCGCGCTATTGATGTCATTCGTTGTGTTACTATCTATATCCATTGAATTGGAAATGGAATTGGAATTGGAATTGGATTTATCTTTCTTCTTGTTTTTACCTTTATCTTTCTTGATATTTTCTTTAGCTTTCTTATCGTTCAATCTTCTATCTCGGTATAGAGAAGTAGGAGCGGATTCTGACATTGTAGAGACTAAATCGATATCTATCGGTCTACCCATTGTTCCTTCATGATCTGAATGATCTGAATAGACCTCTGCATCTTGTTCGTCGAATATCCGAGGTGCAGGTGCTGGAGCAGCTGCGAATCTACGTGATGATGAGGCTAATTACACAATATAGTACATGTATCAGTGAGAAATCCCTCAAATTCCAGTTCATCTGGCTGGACGTTCATAATAACTGGGTATAAACTCTCATGATGGAGTGGTTTTTCAGATCACGGCGCATACCGGTGTGTTGTGTAGGAGATATTGGCTTACCAGACTGAACAGGTCTTGGACCACCAAAGACACCCGCAGCGATTGAAGTGGTAGGTGCTGCACCCCTTCCTCTACCTCTACCAGCCGCACCTCTTCCTCTACCTCGTAAACCTCCTCTTGCAGAAACAGACGGAGCAGGTGCCGATGTGATATCCTATCGTATCAGTTCAGATCAGCTACCGCGGACTTTGGAGCTAAAGCTATAACTGACAGGTTTGACGTCTACTTCTCTGTTTATACATATATCATCAGTCTCAATGCCTTCTCGTGATAGCATGGGGAATGTTTAGAGTCCCGTTCGCCCGTTGACTGAGGAAGGGGAATGGGACTTACTGTTTCATCCTTCTTATAGGTACTTTAGGTTTAAATTTCATCCTTTGTACACCTCCTGGTGGAGCACTACTTTCTGCTCTTGTTACAGAAGGAGCCGGTGTCGATCTAGCCGAAACAGAATTTGATCCTTCCGACGAAACGACTGACATTGGAACTGAAGCTAGATTTGGCGGTACCGATACCGATGTACCTGAAGTTGGTTGAATAGTAGCGGGCTGCGCTTGAGCTGCTGCTATCAGAGAGGGTTTACCTCGTACAGGAGGCGGGTTAGACATCTTGCAGATATGCACTTGATTAGATGTTTACCGACTGAAACAAAAAGATGATGAATAGACTGATTGACCATCGAAGTGATCAATTTATCCTCAATAATTCAACTTTTGTTGTTTCAGCCGGAAACCAAGGTACTCCCAACCCACGTGACTTACAGAGGAGAATGAAGATTACAAAATTATCCTATTGAGCTGGACACATGTGATTAGGACAGTTTTGTAATGACCCATTACAAATTCTTCTCCCCCGCAGTGTTTCTAGGCCGAGATGATGACGATAGCTTTGAACATGAATTCAATCCTTTGCCACCTCGTTAACATTTCACTCAACCCATAAAATATCCACCTCCGACAAGTAGATCAGTTCTCATTGCTTCATACGTGAAACAACACCTATCAGAAGCCATTATAGTAGCCTAGACTCCACTACTTGATCACCACGACTCGCCCCAAGAGCAAGCCTTGCGACCCCCATTCCAACACCATTATGCCTACTGAATTACCTTACGCAGCGGAAGCTGAATCTTCCCTTGGATATGAGGAGCTTCAAGTGAGTCAGCTTCTCACTGGTCGCTAATCTCGAAACACTCAAGCTGATAGCCGTCAATGGAATCTATAGGTCTTGCGGACGCAGTATTATAAGGAAATCGAACAAGGACATGTCACCACTCAAAGTAAATTTAATTATGGTGAGTTTTACTTGTATTCAATTGAGAGATGATCGAGTTTGGATAAGGAGAAATTCTTCCATTCCGGGAGAGACAGCATCAAGTGGACTTGAAGCAGGGCGAGGTTTATACCTCTATACCTCATAAGCAAGAATTATGCAGTAGCTTGTGGAGTTACGAGTTACGAGAATTCTTGCTGACTTCTTCATGGTGCAGGTTGGGGATTAGTCAAATCATCTACTGCGGAACTTCAAACAGAAGGTGTAAAGCTACTACAAGGTGAGTTGGTTTTTACTGGATGTTCACCTTCACTACCTCTTATTCTCTCGCATGAAACAACATGAGTATTGACTAGTCTTTCTCACTTTTAGAGATATATTCCGCCTCCCCTGCACACCGGAGGGAATGTACCTACTACATCGCTGTTGGGTATTACAAGCTGAAGAATTACGCGTATGCTAAGAAATTCAATGGTCAGTTCTTCATTTCACCTTTGCGATGATATCAATTGTTTTTCAGCCAGTCCTATCCCTTGAATTCGTTATTTCTTCTTTTGTCAAAATACCTGTCTTACGGTCCATCAGTAACTGCTTTGAACTGACACCTCATATCCTCACGTAGATCTGCTCCTCTCTGTCGAACCAGAGAACATGCAAGCTCAATCTCTGCGCACACTGATTGATCAAGCTGTTCAAAGAGATGGTTATATAGGTGAGACTCAATGCTCTTTCCTCCATTCTCTCTTACCGGCGGCTATTCTTCCTTGCGAGATAGCCGAAACTTCTCCCATCATCGCTTTTATAGCACTTGAGCTGACAACCATACGTATTTGCTTTGTATAGGTATGGGTCTCATAGCTGGTGCAGCAGCAGTGACGGGATTGATAGTTGCTGGACTTGTCAAACGTTCGAGAAGGTAATTGCAAGTGTGTCGCTCTGATCTTATATACCAAAAACAAACGCGGCTGCGGTAATCCGGAGATGAAATCATGTCGAAAGTATATTCTGATTGATATGACAAGTAGAGTTTTTGCCATACATATATGTACATAGTATCACTATTGGTCTACCTATATGCAAGCTCGTCCTCTGGGATCTGAGTTGTCTAAGCGGTGATGGTGAGAAGCATGAGGACATAGCCATACCATTTCCGGTGTATGACAAAGTTGAGCGCCACTTGAAGTTGATCTAATGAATAATATTCATGCTTCATGCGCAACCAGCGTCAAAAAAAGAGTGGAAAAATGAAATTAAAATAAAGTGACCGGCCGAACATCTCCTATGAAATCTGATATGGACACACACCCACCGCAAGCCGAAAAAATATCAGATATCGACGATTTCGTTTCATTGGAATAAATCGATCATCCATTCCAGCGAAATAAAGTGCATATACCAACATAATCATAGGTATACACGTACATAGGCGTCGACTGTCGATCCTCGATTGTGCAACAAATACGATCTGAAGGATCGGCTGTACTTCCAAAAAGGTGATGTGAGTCTTTTCTTTTACGTACCGAACATCAAAAACGATCTTATCTCGGCGATGGGCCAAGATGCGCCCTCGAGGAGAGATGTGTTGTCAGGCTTCGCGAAGCATACGCGTGGATCAGACGGAGTCGATGACACGAGAGGATGACGTTGAAAGAAAATTCAAGGCAAGGGAAAAAACTAAATATCAAACGGGCTCTTGCGCATGGGGGGTGTATAAAGAATTGAAGGAAAAAGTTTCCCTCATTCTCGATGGAATACTGCATACAACTTCACATGGCTGAATCTAGTCGCTGATCCTGATTCACAATCCATAGCTTCTCAGGCGAATCATACTGTGGGACACAAGGAGCAATAGCAATACCACTAAGGGGGTTTTCCAACATACGGAAAATTTCAGCCTAATCTCAATTTACATCAAGTCTCATCAGATCGAAGATATTGGATCCTCTAGAGATCGCCAAATCCCATCCAACCTTTCCATTTCACACAACCACTTTTTGTCATGTCATCCTCATCCTCCTCTTCTTCTTCTGGTTCTGGAACTCATTTCCACGTACATCCCCATTCTGCACATCTAACTGCGAACGGAACCGGAACCGGAAATGGAAACATGAGTGTCCCGCCAATCCAACCTGCAGGAGAATCATCGATAGCTCTGGAAGAAGAAGAAGATCATGATTACGAGAGTTTACCAGTAGGAAGTGGTTGGGCAGTCAACATGGCTGCTGGAGCTATGGTATGTGGATTTGATTTAATTCTTTATTTTCAAATCTGTCGGAAGGAGTGCAGCAGGAAATTCAAGCTGATGATAATCGTGTGATTGTGTATAGGCCGGTATCTCTGAACATGCTGCTATATTCCCTGTTGATTCCATCAAAGTGAGTAATGATATCTTGTATTTTCATTTTGTTGAAATTGGCTGATGCTGATTGGTTGTTTTCTGAAAGACTCGTATGCAAGTACTTCCAGCATTAAATCCAATACTATCACCACTTGGCGCATCTACCTCATCATCCGCAGCAACAGCAGCAACAACGGCAACAGCGGGAGCAGGAGCAGGAGCAGGGGGAGTAAGACCATCTCCACCACAATTAAATACAATCATGCAACACGTCAGGTCAATATCAACAACAGAAGGTTTACGTTCACTCTGGAGAGGTGTAGCTTCAGTAATATTAGGTGCTGGTCCAGCCCATGCAGCTCATTTTGGAATGTACGAATTCGTGAGGGAGATAAGTGGTGGTAGGGGTGAAGGATGGTCAGGTGTAGCTGGAACCGCTTTAGCTGGTGCAGCAGCAACGATATCAAGTGATGCCTTAATGAATCCTTTTGACGGTGAGTATCCATTATTCTTTTTGGTGTACAGAGTATACTATGTATGTGCGAGGTTTGTGCTGATGTATTTTACGGCCGCCCCCATAGTGATTAAGCAAAGAATGCAAATAAGGAACTCGCCTCATCGAACCGTAATATCCTGTGCGAAAACGGTCTACGCGAGAGAAGGATTAGCTGCTTTCTACGTTTCATATCCTACCACTCTGACGATGAGTGTACCTTTTACCGCCGTTCAATTTTCCGCGTACGAAAGTTTGAAGACTCTTCTAAATCCAGATGGGAGTTATAGTCCCATAACTCATTGTACGGCTGGTGGAATTGCGGGTGGATTGGCTGCGGCCGTGACCACCCCATTGGATGTTGCCAAGGTGAGTGTTTGAATGGAATTTCGCTTTTGTTCATTATACGAGAAGGAAAAGATAGAAGAGAACCCGAGATATCATAGGATTACAGCTGGGACCCTCATGAAGCAGGAATTCCGAGTAATCGCGCATCAGCACGGCGCGGTGAAGCATAATCTCACGGGAGTACTAACCGCTCGTCACGGGGTCAGAGGGTTAAGGAAGGTTCACAGGGTGGTCCATCAAAGAAATCTCGCTAAACGCTCGATTACCTCCCATAGACCCTCCTCCAAACTAGAGGATCAAATTCCGATCCTCGTATAAGAGCAGCCCGATCAATGGGAGAAGCACTGCGGATTATACGAGATAGAGATGGATTGAGAGGATTAAGAAGAGGAATGTTACCCAGAGTGTTGACTGTCGCTCCTAGTACAGCTATCAGTTGGATGAGTTATGAGTTCTTCAGTGAGTGGCTTGGTTTTTTTGGGGGTTTTCTGAAGGATCCGATGTAATTTGATTTGTTGGATGGGAGGAGTGAACGTTGGAATGGTGAAAAGGGGTCTGAAGGGAAAGAGAGGAGATGAGATGAAAAATCGAGAGGTTATCAGAGGTACCACTGGTTGCGTGGTAGACTTGATACTTGACTAAAGGAGGAGAGCGAATCCCGGTGTGAGCGAGAAGGAAAGACACACTTCACACTTCGAGATCGAGAGATTTCTGGACCTGAACACCATTTGCTGATTCCTTTGTTTTTTGTTACAAATTCGCTTTTGTAGAAGTACTCATAAGGCAAAATGGACAATTCCCCGAAACAGGTCAAATGGCTTAAGAAAAGAAAAGAAAAGAAATCATGTTCAAATCTCAAATCAGCATTTCATTCGTCCTCTTCAATATTTAATGAATATATATATATATATATATTGTAAACAGAAAGTTCCTTCATATATCAAATATATCAAATGGTCTAAATGCATAGAAAAGAGAAAATGTATGAAACGCAATTGAGTATCGAGGTCAATGTGTCAATGAGATAGAGATTTTTTGATTTTATTTTTTGATCATTAAAAAGAATGAACTGGTCGGATAAGGGGAATTGGAATGGTCAGTATAATTCCTGCTGCGATGCATCGTGATCATAAGTCGAGATATAAGAGAGCTATCGAACTGTTGATACAACTTACTTGACCGGACTGCAACCTGATCGATTACAAGAAGAACGATTGAGAAAATCACTACACTTGTGAATGACGATTGCGACTTGTGAGATTTCGTCCGTTGCAGTCTCAGCAAGATGATGTATGAATGAATGAATGTGACAGCACCTAATTCAAATAGTATAATCGTATATACATCGACGATTTTGGTCTATTCAAGCAAACGAGGGACATGTTGATACCAAGGTATAATCTAAATACGGGATATATCTCGTGGTCATACTAACTTTGGTTTAGACATCTACTGTACATGTGTTCTCATCTCTACTGACTACGGAGGAAAACTAGTATGAACGACGCAACTCCTTCTTGACTCGTCCCAACACACCAATTCGAACAGCCGACAAACTGTACTCTTATCTCCTTCCGTGCCCGATGTCATGATTTCAACCAGCACGTAAATGATTATAATCATCTTCCTCTTCAGGTTCTTCTCCAACTACACTCATAACAAAATCTGAACGTCAGTACACTGACACCTTGCTTGACCAATGCCGCATCCATTTGAGAAATTAGTTCACTCACCAAATTGTAAGGGTTCACCATGTCTATACCTAAACGGACTAGGTTCTCTCCCAGGTGTTAAATCGAATATCAGTCCTTTATCAGATGGCACCGGTCCTCCTTCATCTTCTTCCACATCATCGAATCTTTCTAAAGATGAATTTCGATCTGACTCGACACTGGGTCTTCTCCGTTCACCTTGTCCCGGAATATAACGTTGACTATGATGGTCTGAATTGAAATAATCTTGATATCCAGTAGGCGAATTTCCTTCTTCCTCCGAGAACAGCTCTGATTCTGGATCGGTTTCTGATGCTATCCTGTAATGATCAACGATCCCATAAATGGTATCTTTGGTATCCCTGTTACGCCTAGTTGGAATAGGTGATAATATCTTGAGATCACCTTCGCTTATCCCGCTTGACATACCACTTGAATGATGATTGCGGGTATCATCTGTATGAGGAAATTCATCCGATGTAGGAGAAACAGGTTCCAAACTCTGTTCATGATCATTCTCATCGTCTGACGGAAGTGCTTTTCTCCTTACCGACCTCTGTCTTTCTGGTCCTGCTCCATTGCCTGATCCTCTTGGAGTGGTCAATTCGTCGGGGGAGATCTGCTGAAGTGGTGCAGAAGGTGGTTGACCTGAGATTGGTTGAGGATGTGGCGACATCGGGTATCCCACACCTACTCTTGCCAAGTGACTTGTTTTTGAGGGCAGTGCTGGTAAGGCATCTTGCCTTGTCATCTTTTTGGCTCCATTCGCAACAAGAATATCTATATCGATCAATATATCAGTCAGCAAATCTTCAAATATCAAATTTGATTCTAGATCGGTGGTATTTCATCTACTGACCCATCCATTTTTCCTGATCGTGATCATTTTTGTGTTCAGACCTAGGTTTCTCTCCATCTTTAGGACTTGGCTCTGAGCTACTTATCCCACTAGCAGAGTGTAATTCATATTCTATATTCTGTTCTTTCTGCGATCTCTTCTCTTTTCTACTGAACTGTTCAATCTCCTTTTCCTTTTCACTGTCTATATCTTTTTTGGAGGTACTTCCAAATAATATTCTTTTCGTTTCACCTATTCTCGGATCACGTTCATTTTCTGTCATTCTTCGCTCATTCCCTGATCTCGTTCTTTGACGAGACCTCGGCTTAGTTGGGGATACAGGCGTTACAAGGTCAGACGTCATATGCCAGATACTTGTGTTAGGTTGGTCGGTTCCACTTTTAGTCAAACTGACTTTCTTGGTTTGACTAAGATGTAACAACATTCTATCAAAATCTTCATCTTGCCATCCATTATTGGCCAATCGTGATCTAGGATTTTCAGATGATACTGGTAACTGGTTACGTTTCTTGTTTTTGGGCGAAAATAACGTGAAAGCTGATTTCTTTTGAGCGGGAGTTGATAAAGCTTGTTGGTAGTCCTGAGTGAGGGGAGTCAATTTGATGAGCATAAATCGTCATTGATCATATCGTTACAACGTGCGCAATTCGAGCTACACGTACCGGTGGGATTGATTCTTCAAATAAGAAATAAAGTTCTGTTCTCCTGGGATCCCCCAGTGGATCTGAATCCTGCATTTTCAAATCCACTTTTGAAGGTTGCGCTTTGTATTCGATCTATCCCAAGGGAATCAGCTAACGTTTGAGTCAATGTTCTTCGAATATATCGGTCAGGTAGCTTACCAGAGCCCAATTTGCTTCTCGGAAGGTCAACTCATCCCGATCCAGCCAGCTCGAGCCCAACATCAAGTCACTCCAACAGTCAACGAAAGCTTCCTCGATGTAGACTCTTCCTTTATCATCGGCCTTGTTGATCGTGTTCGTGAACGCGTTACATCCGAACTGAGGCGTGGTATCGTAATTGAACGGTATAGACTCCTTCTGTGATTTGTGTAATCTTTTCCTCAATTCATCTCTTTCTTTGGGCCAATCGGTTATTTCCTTCTCGATAGGCGATGCGAATGTAAGAGACGCATTAAGATGTGGATCAGTACGATTAAATCCTCCCGAAGGTGATGCGAATTCAGACCAATCCATTGTACGACGTCTTTCAGCAACACCCTAAGAGGGTTTAAAGTGTAATCAGCAAAAACTCATCCTTGCTTGCTGTTTCCCCCATAATCTGCAAGCGAGGACGTATAGGACGACTTACCATTTTGGCACTTTCAGTCAGATCGAATTGCAGTCTTTCCTTCATATCCCCTTTACCTTTCTTGTCCGTTGCTGATACTGAAGGAGCATCAAATCCACCTTCTTCAAACATACTCCATTCTTTTCCTGCTAAGCTCGACCATCTTCCTTCTTCATTATCATCTTCTGTCAATCTACCTCTTTTCTCTCTTTCAGTTCCTCTACTTTCCAGTCCTATACCTGTATTTGGCTTAGTGGCACTGCCATACGATATCGGTCTATCACTTGTTGAAGAAGTAGGTAATGGTAGATGTTCTTTGACCATCATTCTCCTTCTGTATGACGGTGTGAATTTAGGTCGATTTAATTCTCCTCTCCTAAATTTCCAAGTAACTCTTTCCCATGCATCCCATTGTTCTCCTATAGGCAAATCATTTACCCATGATTCCGCTTGAGAAACCAAATCTTTCGAATAAGCTCTAACTGTCCTAGTTGCTCTCTCACATCTAACGACTCTAGCGCCCTTTCTCGGTCCGCCACGAGCCAAAGCTGAATCAGAGGCTACCATGGCTGGATATCCGTTTACCCATTCTTTCAGCCGGGACGGTAGGTCCGCCAAACCTAATGACCCTTTCATACTGGTTGATCGAATATGCGCTAAAAGCAGGTGTTCAGTTGCAGAGGCTGCTCGGACGAATATAGCGTGGGAATACATCGCCGTGGAAGAAGTTGGTACATCGAATAGCAATGGAGCGAAAAGTGATGATAAGGCATGAGGTGTCAAGCCGGATAAGTGGGAATGAGCTGCGAAACGTGACAAGAGGTGAAAAAGAGGTGTCAAAATCAGGTTATATACCTCATTCGGTAAGATGAGTGCGAGAAAAGGGAACGCATCAGTCGGATAGCTGGCAGCTACAGTACAGTGTCATTGTGGATGAGTATCAGCTTGATGCTTTAATGCATTACAACGCTGAGCTAACACGTACCTCTTTCTCTCCCTCTCCACTCTTCATAAGCTTCCCATTCCATTACACCATGACAGATCTCTTTGATGCCTTCTTTCATACGAGTGATCCTACTTAATGTCCAACGGAGTAACCAAGCAAGTTCGTGCTCTTTCGCGAATTTCACATCTTGTAAAAATGCTTGTTGTTTTGAGCGAGAGTTTGACCTGTAGATCACCATGACCGGTAAGTGATAAGCCAGATACGAGGCACAGCTTTACCCACGTTAAAGTATCCAAGTATGCTTGAATGAGCATTTTCGTGCTAGTTTGGCTCAATTCTAAAGCTTGATTAGAGAATAACAAAGGCGTTATCAAGCCTAAGATTATCGTCATCAGGTAAGTCTGCTTGACACTGGCACGCAGAATTGAAATGACTTGCCTCGCCGGTTCAACTCTTGACAGAGCACATCCAATATATATCCAACTTCCTTCAATCCAAGAACGACTTTCGGTCCTATTCCGCCAAGAAATCCATATTGTCGCATACCCGTTACATCGTCAGAAGTATACGAGAATGAGTCTACCGAGTTACTAGAGGTGGTATGGGGTGGTATATGAGTAGGTAGGAATGTGAATTTTGCTGGAAGAAGAGGTGGAGAATTGTCTGGTGATTCGGGTGGAGTGAGAGGTTGACTTGGTCTATTAGGGAGTGTCCTATTGATTTTTGAACGATATATCAGATGTAGTGAAATCAGTCTAGAATTGGAGTAATGGATGATATATCGTGTTTTGACTCACTTTGATCCTCCGTTGGGTATAGTACCGAATTCCCCTACGATGAAAGGTTGACCTGCCTTGCTGTTTGACGTAGCACCTCTTCGTTCGGGTGATGAGATTGGAGGAGTAGGTGGAAGTTTACTTTTCTTGGGAGTTGAAGCTGATCGCGAAAAGATGGATGGCATGATGTCTCTCGCAAAGGAAGACTTGACGGAGGACAGACTTGGATGACTTTCAGGTGATTGTGGGATCCGCTGGAAGGGCAGGTTGTTGTTGGAGAGCCTGTTCGAAACGAATTCGCCAAGTTGTTTAAACGTTACTATCCAAACTGAAGGCGATATCGATCGTGGGCGGTGTCGCTGAATTGCAGAGGAAATGAAAAGTAAAGGAGTGAGTTCGTGCCGGCTGATGTTGACGTTGGTCTTTAGGTGGCAAACGAGTGATCTATCATGACCAGGTCGGTGTCCTCTTGTTCTGGTGGTTAGTGATGATGATGACTGTTTTATCTGTTTGCGATTGTTGTATATGTTGTTGTGGATGAAGTGAATGATGATGATGGTGATAGCAGACGATAGAAAGTGAGGATGAGAGGGTGGTCCAAGCGGTTCTATGTGTTTTGATTGGATGTGGGTCAGTGCGTATAAAGGGGGAGTATGTTGCTCAGATCGATCAATGGATCAGTCCACCTTGTGAAGATTAAAGGTAAGTAACTGGGCAGAATTCAAAAGTGATAGAGTGAAAGTGAAAGGATATCATATCAACCATCATCATCACCTCAATGGCTCATCAATGCTATACTCAGATAGCAACCAGTTCAGTACAGTAACCGCGACGAGAAGAAATGACAATAATATCATCCGCACGAGTGACCTATCGTTTCATTTTTTCATGTTTAAAGTACGGTATTCCTGGTACCTTTATTGTTCCTCGATAACCTTGTTTGGAACCTGTTTCATCGTTGTCATGGTATCACGATCGCTTGTGAGCTTGTTTGTCTGGGAGAAGAGATGTGCAACCCGCGAATCTGGAGATAGAAAGGGGATTGATACAATAAGGGGGGGAGGGGAGTAAGGGGGAGTTTGGGATCGTTTCATGAGTATGTAAGTTTGGTAATTAAGATATGATTACGAATGGGATGCATTACAACTGACCACACACCTCCCCATTATCATTCTAATTACAATTCTGATTCTAATTACAATTCTAATCACAACCTCATTACAATCTCGTCTCCCCCGAACTGAATTACCGGCCCCCCGCGGTCCTCATGCCGGGATAACCGAGGTGTAAAAACAAAACAATTCATATCATTACTCGTACAGATAACATGAATGATTTTGTTGCTCAAAACATTCTTCTCATCTCAGTAGGACTATCATCACTTGTACATACCATCATACACTAAGATATCCAAGATCCCCAACCGTCTTCATCTTGTATGCAAGAGTGAAACGACTGAACGAAACCGCATCTCGTTACAACACAATACTCTGTCAGGACAGCTCATGATCTCAACAATAGATAAGGATTCACCAATATGCCATCTTCCGATTCCTCGGACAATCCTCCAGTCCTACCGATACATTCATCTGATCAACAAGATTCGCAAAGGGTGAACATTCCATCCGAGTTTGAGCACGGGCAAGCACTTGACTCAGGTTCTGGCTCAACCATCCATCCTTTGAATCATCCCAATACCACTGAATCATCGTACCCACCTAAATCAGAATCGGATAGTCAGACTCGTTACAATGATGCGATCCAAGAAACAAGGACAAGAGGGGGAAGAAAGAGACAGGCAACTATCTCATCATCACCATTAACCACAACAGCATTAGGAGATTTAAGTATCAATCATCCTTCAAACTCACAAACAGTAGGAAGGAGGAGAGCTCATACCATAGGTGTATCATTACGTCCTAACACAAAAAGACAACCATCTCAGATGAAGAATTTCACAGATGATGAGGGGTCTGATACATTGACCCCATTAAATAATACTATGAGGAATAAAAACGATTTGGAATCTGGTATGGGAATGAGAATGGGAAGAGAAAGATCAAGTTCAAATGCAAGTAGGAGAAGTACAGGTGCAAACTCCAATGGTAGAAGATCATCTACTCCAGTAGAATTTGAGCTGGGTCAAGATCATGGTCAATTAGATGATGAAATGATTGGTCTATTAGATGTCATCGATCCCCAGGTTGCCACTGGTGAGTTTCACTTCTTCTGACGTTCGCTGTGGTATCAATAAAGAAGGGGAAACTTCGGTTACAACATTTTGCTTCTTGTTCCGACACAGAGGAAGCTAGAATCGAACTAAAACAATATGCCCTTTATAGTGAATCACCTTCAGAACATGACCAACTCGGTTCTAATTCCTCATTTACCTGCTTTGTGGAGTAGAAGACCTGAAGTTCAATTACCACAGACATCAAGTGATGAATCGTTAGCGTGAGTGATGGTTAAAGGGAAGAATTCAACCTAGTCATGATGGTTATTAATACGTCCCAACATGTCCTAATGATAGACCATTACGACCCAACGATTCCTCTACGACAGCTTCGACTTCGAACCGCCAGAGATCATCCACGAATCGATCAAGGACAACGTCCATATCAAGGTTCTTACCTGGCAGATCTTCTGAACCAGGTAGCAGCACTCCTGGGACAGTAGAACAATCTGAGGCTAATTCATGGGGACGTACAGCACCCATCCCCATACCCGAAAATGAAGTCTTAAATCATGGATCGGGAACGGGAACGGGAACGGGAACATCAAAACAAGTGATGAGACAAGAAATGTCAGAAGATATAGATGAATTAAAACAAGATCATGAATTAGATAAACATGTCAAGAAAATATTAAACGCTTCACAAAAAGCGAAAATCAAAGAAGGGTTAAAAGGTTTATGGGTATTCGTTAAGACTCCAATGGGTTTTATTACTGCGATATATGGTTTCTTGGTCGTCTTTTGGGGTGCAGCAATCGTTCTTTTCTTGTTAAACTGGATTCCAACGAATAGTAAAAATACTCAAGATATTTGGATTGGTAAGTGTTGACTTCTTCGGGTACTGAGATGCTATTGTGCTGATTTGAATTGTTATGTATTGTAAATGCAGAAATAAGCTCTCAGGTCGTTAATGGTTTATTCACAGTGACGGGTGTCGGTCTGATTCCATGGAGAGCAATGGATACATATCGTATGTTTTTTTTGAATTATCCATCATAATGTTGTATAGTCAGGCTGATGATCGTCACAGGGATGTCTGTCATTTGGACATTGAAAATCCGAGATAAGAATCTGAGAAAGAAACAAGGTTTACCACCTATTGAAGATAGCAATGATTTACCTGATCCAGAATTGATCAAAGATTATGTTTTTGTGAGTGTACTACCATACCTACTAAAATGTCCGGGATCGGGAAGAAGTCCCTTCCCTCTTTCCGTTTGTTCGTTGCAAAATTGATAGCAAAGCTAATATGAATAATTTCATTCCCATTTAGGTGTTATCCGAGAAAGATCAGAAAAATCTACGGTATCAACAAGAAAAATTCGCAATCTCACAAACTTGGTATAGAGCTCATGCCACGGCTACGCATAAGGCTTTCCCTATCAAGTGGGCTTTATGGAATACAATCGTAAGTTTATCAGAATCTGGCCTTTGTTGAGCCGGACGCTAAGAATGAGAAATGCTGGATCGGATAGTTGATGGACGGGAATTCGTTCTTTCAGTGGTGAGTTGATTGACTTGGCTTCAACATCAACGAGGATAGTAGCTGATCCTGTGAAATTGCAGTATCTTATGGTAAGCCATTCATACCATGCACGGTGGAATACACATCACGATATCATGCTAACGTTGTTGCTTATGTACAGTGGTTGTATGTGGGGACTGAGTAAGTAAACATCATCAGCTGCCTGGCACATAGTCATGTCCAACTCAGCTGATTTCCATGGTGCGCTCATCTTAGATCGACACCAACGACCTGCTTGGACGACTGGTTCTCTCATTCCTCTTTCATTCCTTTGCGGTATAGGGTGAGTGAATCTTGCTTCGGACAATTTCCAGCGTATCAATGTATACAGAACCATCCGCGTTGTATTTCCAATGGTGGATTTCCCGGTCAATGGTCATCTCTAGTCGATCATAATCATCGAGAGGTATGATGTCGAGAGCTGAATTTTGTGCCCATAGCGCCGCGGTATTGATCTGGCAAGGGTCCGCTCGAACCAAAAAATCAGTCAGTGTTTCAGCAAAATTACGAGATGCTTTGAATGTTCCAGTCGCAATAGCTATACCTCGATCAAAAGACGGAACAGTCTTGAATTCAATCAAGAATGAAGCTCCAGCAACTGACATACCATCAAATCAAACTGAATCCCCCCAAAATGAGAATCAAGCTACAGCAGCTGGAGGAAGGAGGACGACAATCACTTTCGGTGATGTTCCTGATTCAATGGGATTCGATGGTGATGGGAAACGAATGACAGAAGATGGAAAATCTAGAGAAAGAGGGAAGACTATCGCTTCTCCTGAGAAAAGGTCGGTTGATTTGGATTTGGATTTGGGTTTAGGGGATGTCATTGGGGAAAAGTGAAGAATGTGTAGCGAAGAGTCTGAGCGATGTCAGCGGATGAGCGATGACGATGATATTGTCTCGCGAGAGAGAGCGAATAGATGTTTGATCTTCTTGGGATCTCTGTTGTTTTGTTTTGGGTATTTGTTCGAATAGATATAGGTTGTAGGACAATACATATTATTATAATTATCATAATAATCACTCAGCATTTTGGGATGCTATATTATCTAATTTAGTCAAATTTCCAGATGGCACCATCAATCTTTAGTTCGATATTGGATGTTTTGGTTTGATCTCTATACATGTACAATCCACTTCATATGATCAATTTCAACTACGATCCTATATACAACTCATCCTCCTCGCATCGTGTTTCTCCCATGATGTCCAATCACAAAAGGCCATTTGTCTACTACAAGAAGAATTCCCTCATAATTTGCTCTTTTGTTTCCTGTTCGAATGGGATAACCAATCATCTACCAATCGACCCACTTCCTCTGATATACCTAGACTACTCTGATATCCAGCTGGACCAATACCGTATGCGTGAATGACTGCTACTGTCTTTTGATCATCGTGATCACTTTTAGTTTTAGTCTTGGTAAAAGGTATCAAACTATTTTTCCTATTGTTGATATTACCGATTTCGACATATTCTAATTCGCATCTGAGTCCGCCCGTTCTACAAGGTCTTAAACCTATATTATGTGAGATAATCTTGATATCTTCCCATGAGCCAGTACCTCTTTTATCGTCTAACAAGGGGCATATTTCCCAGCATCTTTTCAGGATATCTTCCGCCAATTGGGGATTCACATTCGTGCTCCAGTCATTAGGCAAATAGCATCCACCCAATATGACATGATTGTCGACACCTGGTCTAGGTATGATGTACGTCGATTCACCTCTAGATTTCTGTACGGGATTTATATCGCCATAGCATTCATTGACGTCTTTCGATTCGATCAAGACAGTTTGTCCTTTTGCCGGATAAACCAATTCATCCAAAACACCTATCAGCGATCGGGATCCTAATCCACTGGCATTGATCACTAGTTCGACTTTACCAATTGCAGGTAAATCATATAATTCTGCAAGTGATGATACCCGATTCCTCATTATCGGTACACCCTTCTCACGTAGCGTCGTCGCTAGATGCGAGAGATATAATGGTGTATTCAACGTGTACGCTTCGTACGTTACTCCGTATTTGAACGGAGATGAAGATGGAATTTCAGAAGATGATAACAGGCGATACTAAATGAATATATGAATATATATATATATATGTATCAGTGAATCTGTTTAAGAAGACCAACGATATAAAACATAATAAAAACCAAAAATAATATACCACTGTACTCACACCGAATACCAAGTCTTTATACCATGGTTCTTCCCATTCACCTTTATTCCTCCAATAATAAACATAAGGTCTTCTTTCACATAATTCAGGAATCTCTTTGGATAACCTCGCGAATTCTTTAAATGTCTTTTCGTCTCTTCTACGCTCAGATTCATTCGTTGCGAACGAATGCCAATTTGCGCCCTGCGAATACCAGATGAGAGTCAATCAGCTTTTGAAGCCTTAGCCTTAGCCTTAGCCTGGGTCTTTTCAAATCATTTCGAATCAGATCATTGGCTGAGATGACTACTCTATAAACTCACGGCCCAAGGACTGGCGAATCCAGTAGAATGTATATCCTCTGGCAAATCTTTACCTACAACAGCTACTTTTAATCCCTTCCTAGTCAATTCATGAGCTATCGAAAGTCCCAATACTGTTCAATAATAAGAGATGTTCATCGTCAGCGACTGTATGAGAAATGGTACGAATCTCACTTCGATATCCAACCATCTATCATAAGAGAGAGAAAGTTGAAAACGTTGGAAACGTTGAATACTCACCTCCACAACCCAATATCACAGCGTCGTATTTGACCATTCCAACGATATACCAAGTCGGGTCTTTGTCTCTGTTTCGACTGTCTCAATCTCGACCGATCTATTGCAAACCACTGATGGATTATATGACTGGGTCTCACGAATGAATCGAGTATTACACGCTTCTCTTGCTTTGTATCAATAAGAATGCAAGTGTGCGCATTATCCATTCCTGATTGCAACGAGAGGGAAAACAGCGAGCAGCGAGGATCATTCGGATTAGACCGAAAAGCGGGGGAAGAGGGAATGGCGACGGCAGAAGTGATAATCGATGTGACATCGACACACATAAAGTGTAATATCATTATAGGCTGAAATGAATAGAGCACAACACGAGCATACGATGCGATATGCTGAAGTCGACGAGGGAAGGATTAAAGCCGTACATGAAACAACGAATTGGAAGAAACTAACGAACTAAATAGATCATGAAAGATTACCCCAAAAAGTGAGAAAAATACGACTATGATATATACGAGTACAACTTTTATCTATATTCCCACATCTTCCATCCTCCAATATTAATATGAGCTCCCTTGTCCTTGACGTTTTAAGCTTCGTATCTGACATCTCACAACGTCACGAACATTTCACATTACAGGTTCTCAATAGCAACTTCCGCTTGCCATTTACCCCATCTCCTCATCAACCTAAAATAAATAGGTAGACCAATGATCGTTCCTACACCTATGGGCAACAAGACAATAATCACAATAGTTGAGAAAAGAGTTATGATGGGTTTTATTAACAAGAAATAAGATAAAGCAGAATAAGAATAATGATCACCAAACATGGCATAAGAACATTTCATAAACCTTTTTTCCCAGATCAGGATTTCACCTGATGGACCTAATATCCCAGATGAAGCTAAAGCTAAAGTTGCAGGGTCTGTTCCTGTTTCGGTCTCTGCTGTATCATGTGGAGGAGGAGGAGTTTCGTTCCCTGGTGTTTCGGGCCATGGGGATGTCGGCGAAGATAATGGTGAAGGAGGAGGTGAACGTGGTACTAATCTATAAAATATCGGATGATAAGATGGTGGTGATGCGGGTGTTAACGGTGAATGATAAGATAGCTGCATGATACTCTATTCAGTTGAGCACAACGGTCAGCGATGGGAGACGATAATGGTAGATAGAAATATCGTCGATAAGAAGAGAAATACCCACTTCAAGCCTAGCAGCAGAACGAGAGATGAACAGTGTCAACCACCAAACGGCAGCTCCTAGGGGTAGAGTGATGAGAAGTGCTGTTCCTGCCAAAGTTCCAGCGACCAAGAACGGCCAGACGAAGAGAGCCTATGCGTATAATATAAGCAGATGTCAGTATGCACAAGCGAAGTACCACTCGAAAGTGTCCAGATCCTGTCATGGGTGGAACTGTTCACGGATACAAGACGTTTGTGTGATCTCGACGCTGGACGAAAGAGACAAAACTTACAAAAGGGAAATTGAGAAAAATCAAATGAGAAACAGATCTCCAATATACACTTCTACGTAAAGGTCTCCAAAACCTTTTAAACCCTATTTTCCATCCTCCGCCTCCAGGATAATACTGATCTTCCTCTTCAATATCTAGATCACCACACCAAACCGATCTCCACAAACCTCTTTTCTTCTCTTGCATCACAGCATTTCCTGATCCGGATGCCATGATAAGCGACGAAGGTGACATCGTAGGTAATAACGGTGTATTCTCATCGGGCATCATATGGTTTGTGTGGAATTCAGGTGTGGTACGATTCGATATAATTGATCTTGTGCGTCTGTTATTATGATGATTGTTATATGATTGACTTGAAGAGTATCTTGGTCTATTATCAATATTTGTATTTATACTTGTATTCGTGTTCGTGTTTGTATTTAAAGCAGAAAGAGTCCTTGCTCTATTCCGAGAATGACCATTTTCATTATTACTATTATTTGTATTATCATGGTGAGATTGCGTTCTGCCCCTATCATTTTCATGTCCATGTGCGATTGAGTGAGTGGTGACATCTTCTATATTTGGATTGGCGTTTGCGATCGTGTTTGCGTTGGGCGAAATCGGGAACGAAGCGTATGGAGGAGGTTCTTCACCACCTCTCGGTTTACTTGGATCTAACAAGAATAAACTTGATCCATCGGCAGTCAACACGTATATAGGTTGATTACGATTAGAGGCATTACCCCCTCCTCTACCACCGGCACCACTGGCACCACCAGATGCGTGAAGGTTGGAATGGCCAGATAAACCCAATGGCTCAGAAGGTGATCGAGGTAATAATCTAGGTGGTTTAGGTAAAGGTGATGTTGGATTGGAAGGTGATGGTAAATGAAGTGATTGAGACATTTTATCTATCACAATGTATCGCGATGAGTTACTGGGATTGACAGCAATGATGTTCTTAATGATCAATGATCACGAGGGTGGTAATATTAGTGATGTCGAAGACGATAACGATGGCGATGGTGGTAGTCAAGAATAGCAGTAAGGGAGAGAGAGTCCTCGACCTTTTAAACCAAGCTTATCGCGTGATAGCAATAAATCCTTTTCGGTTACTTGGGAGATATTCTATGCTGATTGGAGAACTCGCGTCAAGGCCCCTTGGAGCTGAAGCAAGAGTACATTGGTCACTGGTGTGATGATGGTGATGTTGTTAAAAGGAGAAGTATGAAAAGAAGTGAAGAATGAATAAATGAATGAATGGCAATTCTCAATCCCACTTGCTCAAAAAAAGTAACGTAAAAACGTAAAAACGTAACCAGAACCATTTATTCCACCCGGTCCAAATATTGATTGATCAACTTGAGAAATCTCATCAAGACTGCTTCGTTGTATTCATTGTTCATCTTTACAACAGCTCAACAGTTGAGATATCATGCCCAGACCACCAGAGACACCAGATGTCAGAGCATCAAAAGCATTAGCCTATATACTAAGACATGGAGCTGAGAAAGAAGGTTTACATATCAGGTCGGATGGTTATGTAAAACTTGATCATGTTGTGAGTCGTGATATACATATATATATACATATATATATATATGTCTACTATGCTGATCGACTAAACTCAATCTGATATAGTTGGAAAGACCCAAATTGAGAGAAGTAGACTTATCAATGGTACTGAGATTAGTAGCTGAAAACGCTAAACAAAGATTCCAATTGTTTTACGGATATGATCCAAGTCCACCTATACCGAAAAAGAAAAAAGGTCATCAACAACCTAAAAAGAAGAAGCAACCGTTATCCTCTTCAGTCAGTCGAAATAGAAATGGAACAGGTGATTCCAAAATAGCAGAAGGTGACATACGAAGTGGTGATATTGAAAGTGGAAATGGAAGTGGAAGTGGAAGTGGACCTATTGAAATCAGATCAGAACAAAGTGCTTCTTCTCAAGGTATCGATGCGGCTCAAATTGATAATATACAATCATCACTGTCTAAAACTACGATAGTAGATGATAAACCGATTGAATTACCTTTAATATCCCTTCCTATGCCATCAACTACGGACTCATCGAATCCCTCGTGTAGTGAAGAAGGTGAAACGTCAACGACAACATCAGCATCGAAGAAAGGAGAATACTTCATACGTGCGACTCAAGGTCATTCGATAAATCTTGAAGGTACTTCCCATCTGGATTTGTTAAAAGATGATCAACAAGGTAGAACTAAAGCCGGAACAATGGTTCATGGTACCAAGTGGGAGTTATGGGATGTATTGGGTGAGTAAGATACTTTATGGCCCTCTACTCTTCTTCTCACACCTGAATCCAACGATCCCCGTGTTTCGGAATCAATACATACTGACGTCGCTCACTGTAGAATCCCAAGGTCTGTCTACGATGTCAAGACAACATATACACTTAGCCCCATCCCACGTCGGTACAATAGTTCCCAGACCAAATTCAACTTTATACATCTATCTCTCATTGACCAAATTAATCGAAAATGATATACCAGTTTATGTCAGTGCGAACGGTGTGGTACTTACACCTGGAAATGGGGATGGCGTAGTAACCAAAGAATATTGGAGAAAAGCAGTTAAGAGAGATGGGGACAGGAGAATTGTCGTTTGGGAAAATGGAGAGGAAATTCAAAGGGATGAAGAACAAGGAGAAGAAGGTATATGACAAGGTATTTAATACTGCGCAGTGGAAGAACATGACACCATTTGTTCAAGACATCATTCCCACAATCCAAAACATCCTATAGTGAACGCAATAGCTTTACTTCATACATCTACATGTCATACAATGCATTTTCACATATTAAAGTGCAAGAAGAGACTATCAAGGTGACCCTACTTTCAACGAGGTGATTATCACCGTAGATTCTTCAGTCGCTCAAATCGTTGAGCCAATTCTTCTTCTTCGGATAGTTTCTTAGCAGGGGGAGGTTTAGGTGAAGGAACTTTTTTCTCTGGCGAAGTGTCCTTTTCCTTTTTCTTCGTTATATCTTTCTGCTCCTCTTCATTCCCATCTTTTGATCCTTTACCTGCCTCTTGACCGTTTTCATTATCTCCTTCATCACCGTCGTGTCCATTGTTTGAATTCTCGTCATCGTCTCGTCTATCCCTTTGGAGTGGTTCAACATCATCTTGATCTTCTGCAACTGTTTCAGGAACCCAAGATACTCCATATCCTTTTGCGATCTCACTTAAATAAGCATCAACCAGTTCTTTCGAAGGTACAAATACTGATAATTTAGATAATACCCTAGGAGGTACAAGTGTAGGTGGTGGCGTTGAAGGTAATAATGATATAGAGAAATTACGTCCGTACTATTTTATTGATGCAAGTTAAAGAAACGAAAAGTACCAGCATCAGTTATATGCAGGACAAGATAAGGAATGTAGTGCTTTGATGATTGATGGTTGAGTGAGTATGAAGATTATTCCAAACTCACTTTATGCATCAACAGCTCTCTCAATACTTGTAATTCTTTCAACTCAGTTCTTGGAGCAGCGTATACTATAGAGCATACTGCATCTGATATTGATGGTTCGGGTGTTTCGCCACTATACATTCGTACACAAGCGTAAACATGAATTCATGTCCCATTTGTACAGTATATCCAAATCAGAGGATTGTAAGGGTGTAGATTCACTCACGTTGATGAATCAAGTAAGTTGAACCTAGCTTGAAGTGTCTCCACATATAACTAATGCAGGCATTAACGATCAACGGCACTTGAAACCAGCTCCTACCATTGTCATTCCTGGCAATCAAGGTCGTTCGTCCTTTTGATTAGGAACTCACTTCTAAGACCTCCAATAATTCAACATATATATCATCTTGAACTAAACCTTCTACTCTTAATCGAGCAGTTTCAATCCTACCTTTACCTACTAAATCTGCTATTTCCCTTCTGGATAATTTAGCTAATGCCAATTTCTTTTCTTGAAGGGTACGTAATCGTTGGATCGATAATTTGATTTGCACCTATAGCATACAGTGACATGGACGTCAGATATAGCATGCCAGATGATGATTCAGTAGCTAGTGGGATGGTGGAGTACACTTGGATAATTCGACAGAATAGGACTGCCGAAAGGAAGGTGGAAGACGGGAAAGACAGAACCGGTCAAACATGACCGTTCCAAAGTAGCATACACTCACCTTCGCTCTGGGTCCGTTCCACGGTACCATCTCAGCTCGTATCTATGCAGTCTGAATGTGTATGCAAAGTGAGATTCAAGTTGGCTCGATTGACATATGTGTCAGGAATACAAATGAGATACAAAGTCACCGGTCATCACTTCCGAGCGAACGAATTCCTTTTAACAGGAACCAAACTTACGAACAACAGTTACCTTTTACATTTACTTTGTTTCTTTTCTCTTCCTACTTCTACATATCATACTTGAATCATCCTGTTATTCGACGACCAAGCATCAGTCAAGAATTAGATAAACGGTTTGATAGAGCATACTGCTCGGATTGCAACAAGTCAACACTGCAGTAAACATACGAAAAGGAAAAAGAGCACACGACAATCTATAATGCCTCCTCCTCAGACAACGGGTATTTACCCATCTGATTCAATTACAGTGAGTCCCAGTCCAGTCAAGTATTACCCATCCATTATATCAGCAGGTACCTAGTACGTTGTACTGGATTGTATAAATCCGCTCAACAAAGTTGCGAATACTCTGGTTTTGCTCATGATGAATCTCACAATACAGGCGCTAATGAATTTTCATGCACAAATAGGAAGTAGCCCAATCATTACCTATAGATCCATTGGGTTTAGGAGCAGCAGATATATTAGCTTCAGATGTGGAATATAGACTTCATTTGATCCTTCAAGAAGCTAAAAAATTCATGATTCATGGAAAAAGAGCTACTTTGTTACCTGAAGATGTTGAATATGCCATGGAAGTTTTAAATGTCGAGGTGAGTTAGATGATCTTTTCACTCCTGTTTATTTACATTTCATCATCCCATCCTCGCATACACTTTCTCCTGGTGATATAAAGCTCTGACAGATCGATGTATCATCGTTCGAAATTCTCGAGCTAACATGTCACTCCCCCACTTGGTAATAGCCCGTTTTAATCCCACCACGTCCCCTTCCAATAGCCCAATTCCAATCAATCACTATCCCCTCATCATCCAACCATCCTCAACACCTATATCATCTCCCAGACGAAGAGATAGATTTCGCATCATATCTGAAACAACCTTTACCTGCCGGTGTAGCAAGTTCAGCAGGAGTCAAATGGAAAGCTCATTGGTTGGCTGTAGAAGGTATACAACCTGCCATAACGGAAAACCCTACTCCTACTCAAAGAGCTGGACGTGAGTTATTCATTTTCCTTTGTTTACTTTGGGACGAGGTTTTGTACCCATTCTCATTATCTGTTGTCGAAGAGGTTTTCATGTCAAGATGGATTGGGTAGAAGCGGTTATGCGAAGAATGCAATTGTCATTCCTGTTTTAGCACAAAATCCTTTCCGTTCCAATTATCATCTTATTCTGTCTCCTGTCTAAACTTGATCTCACGTCAGATTTCACTCACACTGGAAAAATCACAGCGTCTCGCCCACAACCAGCGTCCACTTCCCTTCGACCTCAAGCTCGTACTCAGTTACCCCAAGAACTCCAACTTTACTTTACTCGATTGACCACCGCTCTTGTACCTCCTTCACCCACTGGTCCAGAGACTGAGCCTGAACGACATCGACTCGCTGCACTAGCGTCACTTAGAACGGACGTGGCCGTAGCTGGAATACTAGTCTATGTGGTCAAATGGTTAGGTGAAAGTGTACAGAAATGCCTCATGGCTCCTACAGGTACTATATCACAATTGATCGATGCAATTGACGCTCTAGTCAACAACGAGGGTGTGTTCTTGGAACCATACGTGAGTGGCTGTCCCCTTTTGTCTACTGAGTGATCATGACGATGAATCGTGTTGACATTATACGGGACTACCAAATCAGGTCCATATCTTACTTCCACCATTAATGTCAATCATACTAACTGTACCCCTTGGACCACATCCACCTTCATCTTCGTCATCATCTAACAACCAGCCTTCACCATTCGATCTAAGGCTTCACGCTTCTCAGGTATTAGGTAAGATAGCTGAGAAATATGGCAAATCATATCCTGGTTTAATACCAAGTGAGTCCACCTTGACAAGGCAAACGGTCATGCAGTCTGCGTAGCAGGAGCTAATTGTGTGTTTGTTAGGACTCGTCTCGACTCTTAACAAAGCACTCAACTCACCTCCATTCCCATCTCCTCTCGGAGCCTCGAACCCTCCTTCAGGAAGATACGAAGGTTCACTCCTTGCGTTATCGTCATTAGGTACTCAAGCTGTCAAGACTGCCGTATGGGGCAAAGCAGGTGAAGGCATAAGTAGGATTGATGATTTAGCAGGGAGATTGTACAGTGAAAGTGGTAAGAAGAAGAATCCGTTGATCAGAGCTTTGATAGTGAGTGTCACGTTCTTATCTCCACAATCGATAGTACTGTGCGAAGTGTGTAAGGGTATACAATATTATGTCTTGTTGGCTGATTCGGGATCTCTGTCTCGTTTTTGTCTCACTGTGGTACTCAGAAATGTATCTCGGTAATCATCAAACCCAAACCAGCAGAAACACCAACGCCTCAAGTGAACTTGGACCGAGTGGCAGATCTATTCGGCCCTAATTTAGCCAATGGTCTATCCAAGAAACTGTGGACTGCAAGTGAGATCTTACGTCTAAGACAGGAAGAAACCGATGAGAGTCAGTTGGGTAACGGTATTGGGAACGGTGATGCAGGGGTGCATGGACATGGCGGTGGGGATGGGATCGAAGTTGATCAAGTATGAATGTGATATATTGGCGATGTACATTTATCAGTATCCATTTGATTCTTACGAGTACAAATTCGGGGATTGTTGGAAATGGGAGGATGCCACAAAAAACGCTGATTTCGGATTTACCCGATATGGTAATTTCTCAAACATCTTCACCAAACCCGACTTCCCGCATCTTCCCATGTCGTCCCACGTGGTACGAGTAGTATTCTTTCCGCTGGGGATGTTCCGCATCATATTTCTAATCACCACAGCACAGCAAATGAAAATTAAAAATGATGATATTTAGCTGTATTGCCATTTATCACCAGTCCCATTCACTCATACTTCTGTCATCATCATCATCACCATCATCATCACCAGCTATATCTACAGCGCACTATCTGTTCTCAGTCTAGGAGGAGAAGATCATCCAGTATCCTTTCCTTGCAAAAAACAAGGGGTGTCAATTTCTCTGGTATATAAGATAAAAGGAAGGTTTGGACCCAAAAAAGAAAGCTCAATTCACCGCTTTGATCTCTGACACATCACTTCACTTCACTTCACTTCACTTCACTTCACCAGTCGACTTCGACAAATATCATAAATCAATCTCATAGAAATATAATATCACTGGGCTTAAAGGTAATCATATCGAATAATCAAATAAAATGGCACAAATGCAACATCATCAAATACGTAAAGATGCTTTACAGATAAAAAGACAAGAAGTCTCTTCTGCCGCTGCCGGAACCACTTCTGCTGCAGGTGAGTTTATCTCAATTCCTTCTTTTATCCATCTTCTTTTGAGTCTCCATCGGTCAGACAAACTCCAAAAAGAAAATCTGGAGATTGAATGGGGAAATCACGCTTGTAATTTGTATCGACGATTGCTATATCGTTGATGGAATTCTACATGCCGTGCTCTATGCTATCCGTCAACTGTCAAAATTGACATATTTCTTGCTCACTCAATGTTGCGATCCTCTCCCTTTCCCCGAACGCCCTCCCTCGCTCGACTGTATCGTCAAACCACCTTCTTAATCTGTCGACTCAATGTTCGTCCATCCGTCCGTCTGCCTACCCCTACCTCCGTCGTTCTCGTGCTTGCTATCAAAAATTATCATCGTGCAACTTCAAATTCTGACATCAAGCTTCTCCAACTCCTTCTCCTTCTGCTTCTCCTTCCTCTGAACCTACCTCCGCTGCGGCCCCTTCATCTGCTGCTCCCGCCACGTCAGCCGAACCATCCACACAACCATCTTCAGCAGCAGCACAATCACCTTCCCCTTCACCCTCAGCGCAACCATCCCCATCAGCTTCCCCGTCAGCTTCACCGTCGGCTCAACCATCGGCTCAACCATCATCCCAACAACCATCACAAGCAGCTTCATCTGCATCTCCAGCTCAATCAAGCCAAGCTCAATCTCCAAGCGCTTCGCCTGATCCATCACCATCCCCAAGCAATCAACAAAGTCAAAGTGCAGGTCCAACAACCAATCAACAATCACAATCTGCGGCTTCATCTGCACAGCCGTAAGTCATCTATTTCAAAGCGAATAACTCGACTGAAACAATAACTGATGTTCGAACAACGTATTGTAGATCCACACCTGGCGGTACAACCACTACTATCATAACGGTGGGAGCTTCATCAGAATCAGCTGCTCAAAGTCTATCGACGACTACTGTCAATGGCGCTTCGAGTCAACCGGGAGGGACCACGTAAGTAGACCACCAATTTTTTTCTATAGTAAAACCTCCGAAAAATCGATGGACTGACTTCCTCTCGCACTTTCAGCACTTCCACTGTGGTAGTCATTCCCTCATCTTCTAGCACCGAGACCACTGTAACCTCCGCCGTTGGCGTCATAACCACAACCGATTCTTCTGGTAAACAAACAACCAGTACACCTTCAGAGGTCACTTCATCCTATGTGACTACTTCCGATGGAGTAGTTTACACTGTCACTCAAATCGTACATAACCCCACTGGAGCTTTGGATAGTGGTGGCAAAGGAAGTGGATCCAGCACTAATACGTTCTTCAATAACAAAGGTGCGGTAGCAGGTGTCTTTGTAGTCGTTGGTTTGGTTGTCGTTGGAATCATATTCGCCTTGGGATTACTTTGTTTCAGAAGAAGAAGAAGACAAAGGTTAGATAGAGAAGTCACAGCTGCTGCTATAGCTGCCTCATCGGGTGGAGCGGGCACGGCAAGATCACCATTAGATGAAGATAATGATTATCATTCATCCAATGGACCGACATCGGAATCATATCCTTCAACGGTCAATCAACCCATGACTCAATATGGTCAATATGGAGCTTCATACAACACAGCAGGTGGGTATGATCCTTACGCAGCAGCTGCAGCAGGTGCAGGGTATGGTGCGGCGACTCATCAACAACAACCACACGGTAACGGTGGATATGATGGATTACAACAAGGTGGACAAGGATACTATTTCGATCCTAGAGACGCATCAAATTATCAAGATGCCCCAAACGACGAATACCTATCTGCACCAAATGCTAATCAAGGTTATCAAGATCCGTATGGAGGTTACTCAACCGGTGGTGAAGGTAGTATAGATACTCCAAACCATGAAAGAGAAGATCCACTAAGGGTGAGTAGATGAGTCGCTTGTAAAGTTGATGATGAGATGATTTGCTGATTGATTGTCATACTGAACATAGGTCGCTAACCCTTCTCATTCAAGACAGTAAGGTGAAAGTCACGTGGATATGGACAATATGTACCTTTTCTTTCTTTTCTCTTATCAGATTGCTCAATTCGATCAAATCAAAAAGTACTGGACGGTATCTGTCTAGGCATTCATTCTCATCTCCTTGAGAATGATTTTCAGTAAACTCTTTGTAGCATTATATTATTAATTGTTCTCTTTTTTGTTTTCTTAATACTCGGTCGGATCTCTATATATTCTGTTGATTCGATAAATAACACTCGTTTTAGATGGAGTGCTAATGGAAACAAGGTAGCAAAGTAGCAGTGGCCTTGGGATGTAATAATGCTGTTCACAATTGCGTGGGATGGATGTGCCTTCAATTGAGATATATATTGGAGATGGTTATGCATTCTACCACTGTGTGATCATTACGAGGACAACTTGCTGTGGCCATGATATAATGAGATGACGTAAGGGGCATGATTGAAATTCTATTTGTATGGCTTGGCATTCAGGGAAGGTTGACTAACCAGACATTATTAAAACAAAACGAGTGAAAAAAATAAATATGTAAATACTAAATAAATCAAAGAGATCGGGGACAGATACTTTGAATTGGATTGGTTGATTTCATTTAAGATCACTGCTCGATATCATACTTTACCGTTTGGAATCTATTCCAATTGATCTATCCACATTTGCAGGTACAGAGAAGGAGATCATCTGTTGGTATTATCGTGTACATCTCTTATTACCGATAGGACATAACGTGAGTTTTACCTATTTCCTTTTCCCGATCTTCTCATCCTTTATTCGAAAGGACTGCCACTTTTGATGGTGATGGACAGAGCACCCCCGTGCACTGTGTGTGTGTGTGGTGTCATTCCAAGGGTACCTTTGACCTCGCTTGAACGAGTGCTTGGCTTTGTGGATCTGTGCGTTGTTGGGACAAAAGTAAGGCAGTGACTGACATATATATATTCACCATCATTCTCATTTCTTCTTCTTCTTCTTCTTCTTCTTCTTCTTCTTCTTCTTCTTCATGACCATTTTGTCTTTATCATCAGAACACATACAACAGCAACTAGCTCAGCTGTCATCACATACGTAAACCGTCATTGGACAAGATGTAAGTGTCAATATTTGCGTCCATCTTTCACATACCCCATCACATGGCTGACGATTACCATCGATTCTCCAAAGGGACACCGTATCGCCTCGAGCTGCTCATCGAGCCGAACACTTATCTCGAAACGCAGCGGCTGCAGCTCACGCATCGTATTACGCTCATCCATCATTACATCTTCATACATACTTGTCGAAAGAAGAACCTGTCGCAGTGGATGGTCAAGGTCAAGTCATAGGAGCCCTGAATGACCCTATACAGCCTATAGCACATGAACCGCACCTAGGTCCAATCCCACCATCAACGTCAATCTCAGACCAAGATTCAAAAACCTCACCTTCGAAATCAGGAGTATCAAATTTCCCTCATACCAGTGCTCAGAAAAATGCTGAAACAGGACCAGAGGGTACCAAAAAAGAAGAAGGAGGAAAAGAGGATGCAGGAGCACCTAGTGGGATGGACAAAGGAGCACTTGAAATCGGGGGCGAAGCTGGTATGTCGTGTCTCTCTTTAAAACATGGACAGGCAAGGCGGAGACGGCGATAGCAATGGTTTTGTCAACGATGGGGAAAGATGAGACGGATCAATAGTTACACATTAGGTTGCGAATGATTAGCTAATCTGATGTTATTCTTTCCAATCAACTATTAGGCGGCACAAAAACATCCCCTGGCCCATCGATAGAGGATGTCAAGAAATACCACGAAACTCAAAATGGCTGGAGCAATCACGCTCAAAATGGTCATTTGGGTGTACCAGGACAAGCAAATGGAACTCAATTGCAAAATGGGAAACCAGGATTAGAAAGGCATTGGAGTATAAGAGATAGGATGGAACCTCATTTACAAATGATGTGAGTGTTCTTATCTATCGAAAGTCAGAAGTCCACGTACCAATTCGAAACCTAAACTCTGGACGAACTGGGCTGACGAGATTTAATTGACAGGTGTGGTCCGTTATTAGCTTATTATACCGTCAAAAACGATGTTTGGCAAGGAGCTGCTTTAGTTGTGAGTCTTGCGGTAATTTCTCCTTATGTCATTGGATACTGACGATGCCAATACCCTTAGGTTGTCCGTGACGAGTAAGCCCAAACACATCCATGACCATGTTAAATTAGCTTACTGTGCAACAACAGTGGCTCTGACCTATCAACCCTTCCGTCCTTGGCCTTAACATTCCACCCCCATTCTCCACCATCCCATGAAGTTCCGACAATTCACGATCCTTCTCAGACGCTCTTACCTAATCAGACCATTGAATCAAGACGGATACACACGTACGCTTCGAAAGATGGTAACATGTCTTTCTTCAGGTTTATGATTGAAATCCCGTTACAACAAACTCAAATGACAGTTAGATATCGTTTGAACCGTGGTGCGGAAATGGACTTTGTCGTTCCTTCAATAGGGGAGAACATGAGATGGGCTGCTCATAGTTGTAATGGTGTGTCAATACTGGCTTTCACTTTTGCACGTCACCAAATCACAGGCTAATATCGTGACTCGATTAGGTTTCTCGTCAGGTGTAAATCCCGACGAATTCAAAGGCAACTACCCTTCAGGTTACGATCCAGTATGGGAAGATTTGTTGCTCAAACACCACGAGAAGCCATTCCACTGTATGGTCGGAGGTGGTGACCAAATATACTGCGATGCTTTGACTAGAGAGCTAGAGATGCAAGGTAAGCAACTCGCTTGTATCGCCTCTTTGTGGAAGGAGATGAACGTTACTGACAAACCAATTCTCCACAGAGTGGATCACGGCACCCAACAGGAAAGCTAAATTGGAAACCAAGTTGACTGATGTGATCGTGAGTGTTGTTAACTGGTACCGATTCTGGCGTTGCTGGGCATTAGCTGATTCGTTTGGTCTTGCAGAGAGAAGCTGTTGATAGGTTCTAGTAAGTCCCCTGGTCAGAAGTCCTCCTTGCTGTCTAGCTGATCCTCGTTACTCTTCAAGCTTCAATCATTATTGTAAGATCTTTAGGAGCAATGCCTTTGGAAGAGCCAATTCTACCATACCAATGGTGAACATGCTGGATGATCACGATCTCATCGGTAAGCTGCTCATGGTGACGGTCTTGGCAACAGTTCCAGCTGACAGGTACGTAGACGGTTTCGGGACTTATGACGACGAAACTCAAGCCTCTCCCATTATGTCGTTTGTGGGATCTAGGGGATATTTCGTGGGTATCTTATTCTATCCAAGATTCATGTTGCCACAAGCTCACATAGTCTCGCTCTTCAGTGGTTCCTACTTTTCCAGCTTTTCGTTTCCGGTAAATATCGTTTTCACAACAGTTTCAATTTTCCTCATCTCACCAGCTGACTCATGACATAGACGAGATCGATGGCGTCAATCCCATACCTGGCACTCACACCCTGAATAGCATGATCATAGGTGATAAACGGGGACCATGGATACCGTTCCCATCACATTCTTTGATTGTCTACCTTGGACCGAAAGTCTCACTGTTGGCTTTGGATTGTAGAGCAGAGAGGAAGCTGGACAGGATCTGTACCACCGAAACTTACGCAAAGGCATTTGGGGAAGTAAGAAAGGTGACAGGTATTGAACAGTTGGTGATTTTGTTGGGTGTCCCTATCGGTCAGTACAATGTGGTTACTGCCATGGATATTGCCCGGGCACTGATGACATATTGCAGCCTATCCACGAATGTCGTTCTTGGAGCATTTCCTGGATTTCAAATACAATCCTATAAACATGCTAGCAAGACACAACGCTATGGGCTTGGGTTCTATGGTCAATAAGTTCAACCAAGCATCAGAATTGTTGGATGATCTCAATGATCATTGGTGTGCAAATACACATAAGAAAGAAAGAAATTGGCTCGTGCTGGAATGTCAAGAACTAGCGAAAGAGATGCAATGTCGGATTACCTTTTTATCGGGCGATGTCCATTTGGCCGCTGTAGGATGTTTGTTCACTTACAATAAAGGAAAACAAAGGATGAAGATCCGACCTGAAGAAGATCACAGATATATGTTGAATATCATCACCAGTGCAATCGTAAATGTGCGTACCTCACGTCGTCGTGTAAGATGAAATGGCAGATTAATGCTGACGTCAATCATAGACGCCACCGCCTCCTGGTGCAGCTAAGATGGTGGCATTTTTAGGTAGTAACAAGCATCGAACGCTGCGTGAGTGGTGCAATCTCACTGTTGATATGGAATGCTGATCGGTAGTTGTGTGTCCTTGTTCAACATTGCAGATGGTAAGTTCTGTCTCATCTCTTGATGAAAACCCTCGAATGAAGAAGGAAAGCTAATCTTGTCCACTTGGAACAGCCAAAGATACAGATGAAATCATGATCCCGCTCTTCGAGAAAGATACTGATGGGTCGGCGTCAAAGTTGAAGGTCAGCTTCCTTCGTTAATCCAAAAACAATCATCTGACTCTGCCCTATCTTAGTACGTATTAAACAGGAGAAACTATACCGCTGTCGAGTACAATTCAGCTGGAGAATTGGTTTTCGATATCAAAGTTGAGAAGACTCAAGGTGGAGGGGAGACTGTCAGGTGAGAAATCGAACGAGACAATGCTTGAAAAAAAGTCATGGCTGATCCGACGTAATCTTAGTTATCCGATCAAATCTCCTGCTCCGCGATGGTAATGCATGCTTAGGTGAGCCGAGGACGAACGAGTGGGACTTATCGGAATCAAATTCGGAGGTACAGTATATCATTCATATAATTATAATAATTTTAGATGTTCGATATGGATAATTTGTTTATAATTTGGCTTATTGCAGAAATGCACCATATGCTGTTGATCTCTGGGATTCAAAGCTGCGCTACTGTAAGCATGTAGACCTCCCCTCCTTGAAGAAGAATTTGCGTGCTATCAACAGGTAGATACATGACTTCTTGTGGACTACGAACAAACGAAATTGAACCAGAAGTATTGGTCACAAGCTGGTGAGTCCGGTGGTTTGCAAAATTTCGATGTGTCTGGATGAGTATCGAACGCAAAGCTTTTATCCTTGATACGAGCGATGGTATCTGGTATTTTGTTCCAATACTTATGCATCTCAACCATCCCGTTTTTCCAGACATTGTATATAGTCTGACTCATAAAGTATCAATCCTCGCTTGAGCTACCTACAATATGCAAGCGGTCCTGCTATCCCCAGAGCTGATCAGACTGAACCACAATTGTAGATAACGATCTTCTCTTTGGTTTTACCATCTTTAGATCCTTTCGACTCGATCATTTTGACGATTTCCATTGAAGATGGAGAAGCGACTTCACCAAATACGGTATGTTTGTTACTATGTCACGAAGCACAAGTATAAATCCGTTCAGCTGGATCGAGGTGAAATGTTTGAGATTGAAATTGAAGAAGTAAAAAACAAAGACTTACTCTAACCATGGGCAAGAATTAGCAGTAGTAATGAAAAATTGTGATCCGTTGGTATTAGGGCCTGCGTTCGCGCATGATAAAAGGCCTGCTTCTATTCTCAAGCAGTCAGAACGAATTCCACGAATTTGCATAGAAAATAAACAAAGCAAATTGATAAATCGGTGAAAATTCGTGATGGAAAATCGGGGAGCTTGAAATTGGTTGACGATAGCTGTGAAGTAGTATTGAGATTTAAAAAACTCACTATCATGTTTCTTTTCGAAATTCTCATCAGGAAACTTATCGCCATAAATGGACTACAGAAATGGGATACAAAGCATTTGTGGATAAGTCAGTGATTAAACTCAAACTCCCTTCATTTCAATCGGAGACGTGCTATTCCGCCATCCCAGAAATATCGTTTATCAAATCTTGAATAAAGAAAGAAATTGGACTTCACCTGTCCTCCGGTCCCGTCACCTCTCTCAAAATCACCTCCTTGAATCATGAAATCAGGAATAACTCTATGAAACAAAGTTCCTCTGTATCCGAATCCTTTGGGTAATGGTGTCCCATCTGGTTTCTATGGGTTCATATGAAGATCAGCACAAGTATCGGAAAAACATTGATAAACACATTACCCGAAGGACCCGAAGGTACTGTAGTGTAGTGTAGTGTGGGAATGCAATACATTGTTGCTCTGGCAGAGACTCACTTTACCAGTACATAAAGATCTAAAATTAGCTGACGTCTTAGGTGTTATATCGTCATATAACTTGAATTCGATTTTACCAATTTCTTTGCCTAGTTACAAGGAACATCAGTAAGTCATCAGGTAAGGTATAGGTCGGTAAGGGAGAAAGAATGTTTACCGTTAATGCCAACGACGAAAAAAACATTACTTTTTTTTCCCAACATGCATGCAATAAATCTCATTAGTAATCAGTACTGATATCGTTTCCTCTTCGAGAAAGGGCACTAAATTTGAGTGAGAGAACTTACGGTAGTTTGGTTTCAGCCATTATGCTTGATTAATCAAATTCAAAAAATTGATAGTCAGTAATGATATTCCAACGATCTGTGACAAATGTGCGAATCAACTTTCAGATTGACCAATTCCTTGTTGACACAGTTGCTTATATACTTTTTTTTAGAAATACTTTCGAGTCCACGTCAGTATACAGTACATGAAACTTCCTTTATCAACTCTTTCCTTTGTCAGTGTACATAGCCTTCTTGGAATGACGTCGATAGGCGCAATTTGGGGATCATCAATCAACGGTGAGAACGTGTATCGTAGCATCCCTCATTCTCTTTTGTTGACCAGTATCTGGACTTTGTTCAGGGGATGATTCATACAACTGGCGGTATGCTCCTCGCCGGCAGTAGTCAGTAAAGCAAGATCGTCCCCGGAGAAATGCAGTGAGAACGTGCTGTAGAATTTGAGGACAGATTGATAGTGAAATAGTCAATGTGCGCCAAACGATGCCTTCTTGAATTCCAGTAGCATCACTACTAGAAAATGTATTTTGTATTTGAGAGATTCTACCACAAATGCAACTGTTCTTCCTCCGTTCTTCCATCCGACTCATTCTATTCCACGTCAGGTAGCTTACAAAGCGGAAGCACCCTGTAGCGCAATTGCATCAGCTGAATCCAGCGAAAATGTCAAGGGGATAAATGTACTCACAGTGATAATATCGATGAGTTCGTTGGTGATAACAGCTTGTCGACCTCTGTTGTATTGAAGTTGAAGAGAAGCCATCATGTCGTTGGCGTTCTGCATAACAGAATAGGGAGTCAGTAAATCGGTTTATTTATTGATGAACGTGGTCCTGCCGTACAATCACCGAGGCGGATCTCAAAGTAGATAGGCAGATGGTGCAAACATATAACTCACGTTAGAAGCATTCTCCATGGCAGTTCGTCTAGCTGAAATCTCAGCGGCGTGACCTTCAACAAGAGCAGTGTAGACAGCGTTGGCGAGAGCGAACTCGGCAAGATCTTTAGAAACATCTTCTTCCATTTCGTATGCTTGGAATCCAGCGGCAGCTTGAAGAGCTTTGGCTGAAATGACAGAGGTCACACCTGATTCGTAAGAGATAGCAGAGAGGTATTTGTTTGAAACGATTTTGATCTACACCAAAAATCGAAAACCGTTGTTAGATAAGACAATCAATCCGACACTCCTAGAGAGAAAGAGGAGGACATACCTCATCCCATTCACCACCGTTCTTAACGATCTCATCGGCGATAGCAGAAGCTTCAGCAAAAGTAGGTACATCTTTACCGACAGAGTTGAATGAAACCTTAATAGCTTGAGGTGCGAATCTTGCCAATTGAGCTTTTGGTTTATCACCTACAACAGCTATGGTACCTGGGTTTGTGGCCATCTCTTTTTTGATAGCTCGAGTAATTGATGAATGAATACCACCACATAAACCACCATCAGATGAGATACCAACGTAAAGGATTTTGGGTTGTTCTTCAGCACCTTCAGTTTCGGTGTGTTTGAAGAGTTCTACAAGAGAATCACGAATATCAGCACAAAGGTAATTTCTCTCAATGGTATATAATATAGGGTGTATTTAAACAAAAAGTCGAAACTCACCATTGTTGGCAGCACCGTATTTCTTGGCTTCTCGCATAGCTCTTTCAGCTCGAGTGAGTTTAGTAGAAGCGACGACTTTCATTGACTGTGGGTATTACAAGTCACTCAGTGTTGAGATCTATAGTGTAGATACACAATACTCACCTTGGTGATCTTTTCAATGTTTCTGACTGATTTTAATCTATACAATGGCAACGTTATCATCAGCATCATGATCATCTCCTCATTCTGCATCGTCATTGCATCCTGTCTCCATACTATCCCAGTCCCAGTCCTAACATCCATCTTCTGTTCCACACATGCATGCAGATTGTCGATGATAATCTCGTCGGACATGTTCCCCGAAAACGTCTCAGATCCAATTGAGTGGAAACCCACCTTTGCTCAATCTCTCTAAGAGTAGCCATTCCTTGGCTTTGTTGCTGGGCAACACGAGCGACATTGACAGCGGGTCGGACAGTGCGTGCGAACATTTTGACAGAGATTATAGATGAGTGGGGAGTGAGAAGAGTAAGGTATGATCCTTTTTATGTTGTTGCACAAAATACGAAGGTTAGTATATGGGGGGTGGTGGGTGAATGAGCCAGTTACAGAGTAACGGATGGGAAAATGGGATAAGAGTGGAAATGCCACATTCATGCCAAATCCCGATAATCTCCGCTTTCACCATACGGCATGAGGATTTCACTATTCACGTACCCCCCTTTATGTCCTCACCCTACATGACTCGTTTTTCTCTTACACACCATGTGGTGAGTATTCTACCTACCTACTCCGTATATCAATTATTTCGGTTGCCAAAGTGAACAGGTATTCAATCATTGTCCAGAAAGGTGTTACACTTATCATTCATAACATTCATCGCCACCACATATTCAATACACAACACAAAAGAGAACGGAAGGATACGTCCAGATAGCCCCTAGAATCACAACCTCACATCCAAGCATCAAGACAAAAGAACAACCGAGTTACAAGAGTGCGTCGCTTACCTCTTGTCAATTTGAAGTTTCTGCTAACCTTTCCTTTGCTTTATTTTCAATGTAGTGGCCGACCCAGAGGTAGATTTGTTCGCTGGAATGAAAAAGAAAAAGAAGAAGACGGTCGTTGCCGATGTCGAGGAATCACCTGCACCAGCTGCCGAACCTGAACCTACCCCCGCTCCAGTCGCCGCCCCCGAATCTACTCCAGCACCAGAAGTAGATTCAGGAGTGGCTACTCCTGTCGAAGGGGAGAAACCAGTAGAGGATTCAGGTGATCTGTTCGCTGACATGAAGAAGAAAAAGAAGAAGAAGAAGGATATCCCTCTTGATCTGGTAAGCTAAACATCTCTTGTCATATTGATCTAGCTTGTCAAGGGAATTCCAACTGACCTTTGTTATCCGACTGAAGGATTCTGCTGAACCTGCCGCTGCAACGGAAGGACTCGATTTGACTAAGAAGAAGAAGAGCAAAAAGACAGCTGCGTTTGCTCAAGAACTCGATGACCTTGATGCCGAAAATGATGACAACGCTCAAGATGGTGATGCTGCAGATGGAGATACAGGAGATGATATCTTCCAAAAATCAGGTGAAGGTGAATCAAGTACCGAAACCGGTAAAGAAGCTTGGATAGTAGAAGGTAGAGATCCCACATATCCCGAGGTAAGTGAGATGTTTACTCTCCTTCGATAGATTATAGCAAGACGTATTACAGGTATATAACACAGATTGACTGATGTTTGACGTGATCTCAGCTATTATCACGATTCTTCGGTCTTTTACATGCGCATAATCCTGAATTAGCGGGTGAAAAGAGAAGATATACAATTGTTCCTCCACAAGTAGCAAGAGAAGGTACAAAGAAAACAGTCTTCGCAAATATCACAGATATCTGTAGAAGAATGCACAGACAACCAGATCACGTTATCGCGTTCTTATATTCAGAATTGGGTACAACAGGTTCGATCGATGGTGCTCAAAGATTAATCATGAAAGGTAGATATACCCAAAAACAAATTGAAAATCTCTTGAGGAAATATATCGGTGGGTTCACATCAATCCCATCACTTCGTCAGGTGAATGATAATGTTAAATGAATGTTCTCGGTTTGGTAGTCGAATACGTTACATGTAAAATCTGTAAATCGCCTGATACTCTTCTTGGCAAAGAAAACAGATTATATTTCATGACTTGTGAATCATGTGGATCAAGTGAGTTGTATTTCTTCTCTTATAGCTCATATCCACCATTTGTGCTAATCTTCTCCGCGTGATAGGACGTTCCGTCTCTGCTATCAAAGCTGGTTTCCAAGCTCAAATTGGAAAACGTATCAAAGCAGCTTAAGCCTAATTTGGGCGGTTAGAAAGGTGGAGATATATTCATGAGAATGAGATGTGTATATTATGCATTATGATGAGAGATGATCAGGCTACACACTATGTACTGAGCGTCGATAGTCCAGTTGCAAGTATTCAAAGTGACAGCATGAGCGCCATTATCTGAAATACGAGTATTGAGGAATGTGCTAGTATTTCTGCAGCGATGATATCGGGAATGAGTCCAAGCGCGTCTGACGATTTCACTCCACTGATACAACATTGTCACTCGCTTTGCTGTTGTTGCACTCATAATCGACGATACCCATACGAGATATGTCCAACAAGGCTCAAACCCAAGCTCAAGGTAAAGACAGGGTCGAGGAGGAGAAAGAGAGACTGGTGCGGCAAGGTAAAGAGGGTGAGTGTGATGCTTCCTCGCTTTACTGTCCAAGTACAATTGGTGGTGTTGTCTTCCATTTGGTGGTGTTGTCCTCCGTGACTGACTAAAGAACAAACACGTCAATCGATGAATGACATTGCTGACAACTCGCAATTGCTTTCATCAGTCAGGAGCAAACTTACTCCTCTCAAGGTCTATCTTTTAGGATACAATCTCATTTCAGCTTTGTTATGGGGACATTTACTTTACATTACAATATTGTTCATTGTCACATCTAGATCAACGCCATTAGTAACATCCAACTCTACATTCAATAAACTATTTTCATATTTCCCTTCTTTCTACAAGTCATCATCTGCTTTCAAACCTGTTCAAAAGTTGATCAATCATCTGAGCGGTTCATACGATTTTCGAGGATTAGGATGGTGGACTAAATATACACAGTCATTAGCTATTCTGGAAGTGGTTCATGCTGCTTTGGGCTGGGTGAGAAGTCCAATTGGAACTGTTGCTGCTCAAGTAGCAAGTAGATTATGGACTGTTTGGGGTGTCGTTGAAGCTTCTCCTGATATTGTGAGTATTTGCATTTTGCGCTTGACTGTTCTCGTTTCACTTCCGACATATCTCTGCCCCACACCCCCGAAGTCAATGAATCTTGCTGACGCAGATTGGCAAATTGCAGACTCACGCTTCACCGTTGTTCACTACCATGTTATTCGCATGGTCATTGACAGAAGTGATCAGATACACATTCTATTTTTTATCAATATTAAATATTCAGTCACCCATTCTGAACTGGTTAAGATATACGACATTCATTCCTTTATATCCTATTGGAGCATCTTCCGAAGCTTTTTTATCTTTTTCGACTTTACCTTCATTCACTTTTGCGCCCTTTTCGACTTATCTGGCTACATTGATCTCTCATTTACCGGCGAAAGGAAGAGAGGTTTTATTGCGAACTACAATCGGTAGAAATTTGTTATGGAATTTGGCTAAATCAAATACCACTTCAGCTGCTAAGAAGTTGGGTGGTGGTCCGAATGACTCGTGGGGTTTATTGGAATACGTCAGATTGGGTTTATTCTTCATCTGGTGGCCTGGTGAGTTGCATATCGAAACTATACTCACGATGCAGAAAGGGCAATCGAGCTGATTTACCAATGATCTATACAGCACTCTATGTCCTATATACCTACATGTTCAAACAGAGACGAAAGGTTCTTGGTAAAGGTAGAGGTAAAGTAGTTGGTGGCGCGAACAAAGCTCGGTAGTAGGTGACGCTTCGCCAAAATAGCTCGTTAGCATAGATGCGTAAGATAATGAGTCTTAGTGACAAAAGGAGTCTGTTGAATTCAGAGAAAGGGGCATCAGCGAAGTGAATACGTGGGATGTCTGAAAAACAACTATGTCTGACCTGGAAGGTAAAGGCTTAAATATTGACTATATCGCGGTGTTTTCGGCATGAATAGCTTTGTGACAACGAGCTCAATCAATGTTTTGATTGGACAACCTGCAATGTTCCGACAGGCAACCGCTGCCTTACCAATAATTTAACGATGAGAAGCACAAGTCAGATAGTTGCATAAGATCGTCACAGACGGCATTACACCAAAAGATACTCGCATATGATCCCGAATATATGTAAAATGCAAACCGCCCGCTAACAGATGAAATACAAGAACAGTGATGTATACTGTTGATTGGTATATGGTTATGATTGACAGGTCTTCATACATAATCACTCTTGATGGAAATGAAGAAAGAAAGGACTGTATCAAACGATTCTCTCTTCTCCTATTCCGCTCCTACGACCGCCCAAAGCAAAGGCATGATCTTCGAATTCTCTGCTGACAATCGAGTTTGTATAAAAAATATTATTGGTAACTCAAGCGACTTCTTCAGCAAGAGGTTTTCGAATTGTTCCTTGAGCAGTCCCTTGTTCTTCCTGAATATCTTCACCGCCTGTAGTCAGACATGGCCATTCACATTCACCTTCAATTCTCTTCGTTTCAGTGTTAGTTGAAGTTGATCCTGGACCAGACACCAGGCCATCACTGTTTGCATGGACACGTCCTCCAGTAATCTGCCTCTGTTGAGCAGAAGGAGTGGAAGTGGACGATATCGATCTTACAGGCTGGTTATTTGCTGAAGATGATTTTGTCCTATTGGAATTGGAGATTGATTGGGACGACACACTTCGACTGGGAGTTAAGCCATGTAGCTTTTTGTCTCTTTTGAATTTGGTTTTATCCGAAGAGTTATCGTTACCGTTCAGGGATCTCAAAGCGTTTTTGACTTTCTTTCTCAGACTCTTGAATGCACCTTGCTTCTCTTTCTCCTTTTTATCTGTTTGTAGGCCAGGTTCCTCCTTATTCTTGAGCGCGGTGGTGGAGGTAGTAGAAGTGGAGAGTTGTTTGTTATCCTTTTTGATGGGGGAGCTGTGCTGAGAACTGGTGCTTCTGAACAACGATAATCGTCTAGATTGAGTCGAGATTGAGGGTTGCATTCTGACGCTTGCATTTTGTTTAGTTGGGGATGATGAATTTGAATCTAATTTAGGTGTAGAAGGACCGATTTCAGATATTGATGAATTTGACATTGCTCTTTCGGAAAGTAATGTAGGTGCTTCAGAATGCTTTCTCTGGGCTAACGGCATGGAGCTGATAGCTTCTTCTAGAACGGGTGCAGATGGGTGTTCACTCGAAGTTGTAGAGTTGACTGTATCGTTTTTGTGTTCAGATTGATTAACAGTTTGATCTTGACTCGGTTGACCTGTATAGAATACATCGATTCTAGTTTTTTCACTGGATTTCATGCTTTCGGGAGTTGGTAGATTAGCGTATTTCCACTCTTCACCTCTTATCCATCCTGGGGCATTATCAAATCCTCTTGTATCTTCTTCGTCTTCCTTGATGTTTTGTTCATGTAAGATATATCTTGAAGGAGTCGAGTCAGGTTTGACTTTTCTGATGAATTTATATCTTCTTGAATGATATCTCTGTGACCTGACAGGATGGAATGAGTCTAATAACATTTGTGACAATTCTTCATTTCTATAATGTAATAAAGGTGGGAAGTCTCTATTGGGGTTTGAATAGTTGAATACCTTATTCTCACATAGGTTGTGAACCAATGTTTTGGTTCCTCGATGAAGATCGACATCCTCTTTCTCGCCGAGAATGGAAATTGACGATTTACACCACGGAGCACAAGCAAGGTTTGATACGGGTGAAGACGTATCTTCCATCTTACCAATGAGTATATCATGAATCGTTTCTATAAATAATGGTTCAGTTTCGGAAAGTGTTTGATTGGAAAGTCCAATTTCGATATCGACCAATCCCCATTCGTGAGCCAAAGTTGTATTCAATGGTTTCATTGCTCGTAATAAAGTCGCCGCGTGAATGGGTCCACATCGCTTGAAGTACGAATATCTGGATCCAGGATCAATATGACTTGTCTCGAATAAGATGATTTGAGATCCGAACTCACGAATGAAGTTCACTTCCATGTAAACCCATACCTCTATAAGAAGGATTCAAGACTACTCCTCTCGAAGCCATGACGACATCACAAGCAGCGGCTAAAGCTACTCCTCCAGCAGCTGCATTACCTCTTACACATGCTATGGTAGCTATGTCTTTCTGCGAGAGAGGCTTTACACTTTTAAGGAAATCAGGCACCTCTGTAGAGATGTCGCCAACAAGGAAAGATACGATATCATCAATAGCATTGATATTTGCCCATGTCTCTGCACCTGGAGAAGATGCATGTTCGATCGTGTTAAGAGCCACACCATTGGAAAAGTAGTTTCCACCCTACGGTACAAGTCAGCTTTTGCCATGATGCTATTGGGAACATTCGATATGACTTACCATCAAAGCAAGAAGTTTGACATTACCTCGCTCTTCTGCCGTTGCCCATTGTAGAGCTTTCAGAAGGTACTGACAGCTTGAAGTCGAGAAAGCGCCGTTGCTATAACAATCGAGATAAATGTCAATGTTACCTTCTTTAAGGAAAGGATTTTTCAAGGAGGACTGCAATTACTCACTAGAAATTCCAATAAACCAGCTGAGCGATACCATCCTTTTCTTCCAAGCTTCTAACAAAGACCTCTTGCCATTCACCTTTTCTTTCCATCCAAGTAGTTTGCTTCCATTCTTTGATACCCTCCAGAACCTGTCCATGACCTGCAGCTAATATAGCTTCTGTCATTGGAATTTTTGGATCGATTGGTTTATCTTTACCTCTTGGTACTCTACCATGAGTGATCCAAATTCCTGCGCTAAAAATAGGCATTTGACGAGTCTTGATGAAAATCGCTCCTTGTCTAGTAGCGATAATCGTTCCATTAGGAATAGCACTGAAAGACTCATACCCCAATGAGGTGTAGAAAGTCGCTGGGATGGTAGATAAGTCTTGGTGGAGATGAGCACCATAAGCGAATAAAGAAGATTTCGAATTTGTAGTTAATGGATTTAACATTGAACCCGGTTGTGAATCACTTGCATCTAAGATTCTTTTAATATCTTCTGCGGTATGAACATCCCAATTTGGTCTCCTTTTAGTTGATTGAAGTAATGGTCTATCTAATGTTTTACCGCCTAAAAATGCTTCGCTTATCGTTACTGATTTCCTTGACCATTCATCTTTTGGAATAGCTTTTAACCAATCTGCTTTGTTCAAACCTGATCCAGCGGTTTGTTCGTATACTCTACATAAAGCATGGATGGTAGCGCTAATAGCACCGTTTGAATGATATCCTTGATATAATTGGGCTTTCGTGATAGTACCAATCGGTGGTAAAGTGTATTGTTCCCATGCCCATACAGCTCCACCATCTAGTTCTTCGTTAGCTTGGAAGCATATAGTACCCCAATGTGATCGTTGTGTTGATTCCCTTTCAGATGTCGATTTGTCGAGAAGTATATCGAGAGCTTCGGTGGAATCAGGAATTGATCCATCATCGCCCATCAAAACCCAATCAAGCGATGATGGTCCTGCATCACCAGGTGGTCCAGGATGGACGACCAGTGTTATCCACTATGAATCGGTCAATCAAGCGATACTATGGGGTATGGAGTATCTCAGAGGTAATGCTCACTTTGGAATAAATGGATTCGGGTAATTTCTTAGTCAAGAAAGGGCATAAAACCAAATCTGCATCCCACTTTTCAGCTGCATTCAACATTTCTTCATCACTAGTAGCTAGTTGGACTGAGACCTGCTCGAATCCCAAATATTGAAGATAGGAGATCACACGTTGAGTGAATGAGTTGATGGATGTCACTAACAGCAGTATACGGAATCGTTTTAGAGGTTCACAATGTGCTGGTAAAGAAGACAAAGGGCCTAGTGGGGGCGGCAGCGAGGCGGTAGAAGAAGTCATATCGGTCACGAAAGTGGAAGTGGAAGTGGGATTGGAATGGGGAGGAAGTGGGAATGGTGATAGTGAATAGGATGAAGTTGACGTTGACATGATGATGGGGGTGGGAAAACTGGTCAAATGGGACTGATTATATATGATGATTTCAGCGAATGGGAAACAGCAAGGGACGGGGAAAAGAGGTGTAGAGCCCGTGCTGATAACCTGTTGATGATATCCTAGAACGCTAAGACGAGAAGTATGTGTGATATACCTTTGCGCTAACCGTATTTGTACATCTATCAAGGGGACACCGAAGTGTTATTAGGATTCCTTTGTTTTGTCTGTCCGTTTGTGTGGGTTATTGACAGATGCTTCTGATTCAGATGTATCGATTCAGAATATCTGACACTGATTCACATTGATTGATTCGAGTACATTAGATGAAATTGCAATGCACCGGATTGTTTAAAACAAGACTACGCACGGACCCACGAGCTCACTTTAGTGGTGAGTGGTGGTGGGGATAACAAATCAGTCGCTGTTCTAAAATTGCTTTTAGTTCAGGTCATTCTCAGCCTCGACAAGGAAGTGTTATCTTCTCAAGCTGGTCGTCATGTTCTCAAATGGTAGGGAAGTGTGTGTATTTCGGAGGTAAAACTCATCAAATCTCTTGATCCCTTTATAAAAGGAAGTCTAAAACTCCTTTTACTCCTTATATTTTTCGTCCTGCTCATTCCCTCCCGTAAGGTATGCTTAATATAACAGAAAGGTTGCCGTACAGCTTCTGGACACGAGGACATGTCGGGGTTTTCTGCTGAAGAAAATGATGACGGTTTATGAGTTGAATTTGGGGTACGAATGCTTTTGTAACAATAGTAATACTAAGTGTAAGATGAAACTCGATTGAATGTAAACACGAAAAACGGTACGAGGTACCATTTCCCCGGGGTAACGTTTTACCCCTCTGTTCAGGTTCCTAGCTTTATTTCGTGTGACAAAAGTTAATTCATTCCCGAAATACAAAAGAAAAACACTTCATTTCGTCTCAAGCCGAATGCGACTTCGACGGAGCTTTTGTGTATGGTAGATTTTCAGACTGTGACTGTTGTTCTGTGAATTACGAGACGTCCTGGGGAAGAAATACCTGTAGATAGCCGTTATCAATCTTCTGCTTCTCTATCTCATACTACGAGTATAAGTTTCAATGACTGATTGAAAGCAATCGTTGCTGTCCGCACATGATAAAGCAATTTCAGCCTCTTTGTCAGGTGGTACAGTATACCTTCCTGACTAGAAGAAGGATCCGACCACTGCTTTAGATTATAGATCAATTTCGCACGCCACCAAAGGGGCTGTCTGCTTTTGAGACGAATGCACACATCATCGCTTTGATAAAGCTCTCGGACAGCAATCGATTCTAGACCGAGAAGTCCGGGTGTGACAAAGGATACAAAAGTCTAATGGGAGATTTAGTCCGAGTCCTCCCTGCAGGGCAATCCAATTATTGTCCTCGCCTCAAAGACAAAGGTGCATCGAGATAGGCGGCTCTGCTCTGCGTAATGTGCTAGCTTTTGGGACTTTGTTACCTGCCGGCAAACATGGTTTGATTAATGAAGCATATCGATTCACGAATGGTAGGTACTAAGGATGTGCGATGCGTAAGGACAGCAGACCATTTTGAACATGTCAGATACCTCACTTCCTCTTTCCCCCGTCGCGTCTTTCTTGCTATCATTTAGCTGCGGGAGCTTCTTCGGTTCGGTCGTTCTCTCGCCCACTCGATCAGTCGACCTTGATGCAATGAGCACATATGTTCTTCCGACAGTGGCCTGCCATTAGGTCTTCTCTCAACAACAGCTGCTAAAGCAAGCCAATCAAGTGTCGGAGATGATACCAGAGTCTGGGACGCGGCCAGGTTGATCTGTATCAACCGGCAGCGGCAAAATTTCGGTGAATTGGTTGCGTGATGGAGTTGGTCACCATACCTGTTTAACAGAAGATTCATAATCTGCGATTCACAGGAGGTCGGCGGTTCGATCCCGCCCGGAATCAAATCTTTTTGCCCTTCCAGAAGCTCCTGCTTCCGATGCTTGAGAAGAGCTTTTAGAATCGAAATTGGTCGAGAAAGAACGAAAAAACAGCGTAGGATGAAAGGGGGGATAAGGATGCCACACTCATATCAGGTGTGGTGTGCCCCAAGCATCCTCAGGTATCAAGACGCTACATCTTGAGGGTCTCTTCCAGACGCCTGCATGGATGTACAACAGCAATACATACCAAGCCCACCTACGTAGAATACTTCACACTGTCCCCGACGTACCCTGTTGCAGGATATGTAACATAGGTGGCAACGGACGCTCGATGCATGACCCTTCAACTTGTTTCCGTTGGCTATCTGAAAATGGTGCAATCGGGCAATGACCGCGGCCGCTTTTGACATTTTGGCTGGGGAGATGACCGAGGTCCGTTATTTCCGCAAGTGAGAACAGAATAAAAATGAATATGATGATGAATATGATGGATGCGATGATTACTTTTCACTGATATTACTAATCAATTGTTTATTATCAAGTGGAGGATCAAGCATCAAGCAATCTCTCACTTCAACCTAATAATCGTATCAATCATCATATCAACAAATCCCATTCCCTGCTTCTGCATATCGTAGGAACCGGCAGTACTGATTCGATTTAGTCATAATTCTGATTCATCTCAGCCGAACACCAATTACGCAGTTTGAACACCGTATATATATAAAATATTTACACACACATCAAAACAATCCTTCCATTGCCACTCATCTCACGTTTCAAGAACAGTCATCAAGAACAAACAAGCATCACCAGCTTAGAACAATCGTCAACTTGCTCAGAGACAGAATAAATTACAGTTACAGAATGTCAGTGAAGAAGATCGATATCACCGTGAGTACATTCTAAAAGCCATCGACGTAGTCCTTTGAAGGAAGTGCAGTCGAGCTGATATTCAATTATTCAAAATAGTCGGATGTGAATTGTCCTTTTTGTTTAATAGGTGTCAAGCAGATCCTCAATGGTGAGTCAATCCCGATGTGCAACTGTGTAATGGTAAGGCGAAATGCTGATCAAGCAAACCTACCTCTCACTCAGCCACCGAAAAGTACAAAGCGAAACATCCTTCGTCCCCCGACTTCCAAATCCGACTTCTGCCTTATCGGCTGGATCCCAATTTAACTCCTGAGCCAAAATCTAGAGAGGAATATTATAGGAAGAGATTCGGTGATGCGAAAGCAGAGATGATATTCAAGACTATGGGTCCTAAATTAGAAAGTATGGGTTTCAAAGCGTGAGTGGACTATCTTTACACATAGCAGCGATGTCAAAGGGCATGAAAGAAAGTGAAATGGATAGCTATGGTGGAAAGTCATGATTGACCTATAGGATATGCTCATAGCAATCTCAGAGTGCATCGCAGATATGCGAATCACAGCTGATACCCTCCCATGTCCATTCTTTCTTTAGCGACTTTGGCGGTACATTATCTTCAACACATTTAGCACACAGATTACAGACATATGCTTTATTGACGAAGCCAAATAATCAAGTACCATTAGCCATGGATGTGTTTGAAGGATTCCACGGATACAAAAAAGATCCTTCCGATAAACAATGGTTATCTCAATTAGCTACCAAACATGAGATCTTCCAAACGGAAAAAGAAGCCTTGGATTGGTTAAATGGGAATGAATGTGATGAAGAAGTCACAAAGGGTTATTTGATAGCTCAAAGATTAGGTGTAACTGGTGTACCATTCTTTGTATTTCAAGATAAATATGCAGCTTCGGGTGCTATGGGTGAAGAAGAGCTCCTTAAGGTGAGTATTCAGATCTAAGTTTCTTCCTCCGTCTTTCTACTCTTGTATTGTAATTCGGTCGCAGATCAAATGGGCAAGCAGAAAGGGTGATAATAAATCGCTTCCTTCGGATCAGGACACCCCCTTAATTAAGTTCGCCTAGCTAATGGATATGTCTTACCACCTTAGCTGCTCGAGGAGATTGATCAACGAGAAAGCACGCCTACGCAAGGATCCAATGGCCTTCTTGCTCAAGGAGATTCGTGCGCTCCCATCTGCAGCGTTCATGGAGAAACGTGCAAGATTGCCCATGAAGCATAAGCGAATCATGCTTGATTCTACGACAAAAATCGACAGGTGGAGACATTTCTTCAACGGTATACCAGTGAAAACCCAATCATCTTATTACTATCTATCTTTTTGTATCTATCTTATAATCTCTTAGTGCCAATCTCACGTGTAGTAGAAATAGTCAGTATAGTGAACAAAGTTTGGCCTTTTCGGTCTTGGTCGTCTCGTATTTGATATGGGAGTGCAGTCTATACTGTCATATGTATACATACAAGAATAATAACACAAGGGCATTACTACGCAACTATCAAGCTAAATAACCATATGTTCTTCACCGTCATGATCTGGCGATATATCATAAAAACTTATGAGGTAGTCTAAAATCGTTATATACGCCTGTAAAGTCTATACCAATACCTCGTATTTTCTAATTTCACTTTCCAACCTGCGCCTACACCCTCGTCGAATCTGAACCATCTACTATCTTCGCCTCTGACCTTCTCCCAACCTCTACCTTTTGACGACAACAAAGCATCAATAACCATGTAAACTGGATACTTTCTGCCTTCAGGACCCAATGAGAAATCTGATATATCCGAAGCTGAGTCTACAATCAAGAAAGGTGTTCCTGGCGGTGAATGTTCCGTAAGTGTTTTGATTAATGATAGTGTTTTTGGACGTGATTGAGAAAGTAATTCAGTCAACGTGAAGAAGAGTGTGATCAGTTTAGGTGGTTTAGTTATCAAGATATTCGCCAAATCAATTCCTGAGGGTGTCTTTGACTCTTCTGACGTTGAAGTTGCAGTTGAGGATGAAGTAGGGGGGAGAGCTAGAAGATCGCCTTTGATGTATTCTACTTCTAACATATCAGAATCAATCTTCCAGTCTATTTTGACGGCATCTTCCATCTTCTTCAACACGTTATGCCAGTTTCCAATGTCTATCCCTGTCCACGTCCATTTAGGATGGGAATGAGGTCGATTGATTTGAACGGAACGTATAAGAGCCGTTACTGCTAAGAGTTCGGAGCCTGCTCCTCCACCTAAAGAGAGAATGTGGTGAGTCGGTCGGGGAATAGAATCGCCAGATGTTGATTGAGGCTGTTGGGATGATGCCGGTAGTCCTTTCCCATCTGCTTCATTGTTATCTTCATCCTCAGCCTCCCTCTCTTCCTCGCTGTCAGCATCTCCTTCTCCTTCGCCTTCTCCTCCTTCTTCTTCTCCTTCTTCAGGCTCTTCATCGTCATCTTCTTCACTTTCGTCTTCATCCACTGCCAAATTTCCCATTTGTTCAGCTAAACCACTTGCGCCTTGCCCATTGAATACCTCTCCCACCAGCTTATCCATCAGTTCCCTGAAAGAGCATGCTCTACTTGGGACCCATCTTCCAGCATAACTTTCCAATACACTTTCAGGGCCACAGAAGACTTCCAACCATTTCTTATCGTACAATAAACCTTTTATCCTCTGGACTGTGGGTACGAACTCGTCGGAAGATACCGTTTGGTGAAGCGCCCTATGTAGCAGAGCGAGTATCTCCGAATCTGGAGGATTGAATGGTCCTGATTCAAGTGATGACGGTAGAGGAAGTGATGAAGGTGGTGGAGGTGGTGGTTGTTCTTCAACTGGAGGGGGTGGTGGATGATGCAATTTTCTAGTATGTGTATGTTTTTTAGCTCCTCGCTTTTTGGCAGGTCCACCTGCACGAGATCGGAAAGTCATGTCGTATTGTTAGGTATGGTTCTAGTAGATTGAACCGTGATTCAACTCTTGACATCAAGGCTCTTGGTGCACAACTGGAACCTCTTTCAACTTTTTCCTGATAAATAATCTTTCGAACCTCCACTTTGATAGTTTTGCTTTATTTATTTGATCCCCTCCATTTAAATTGAGCGAAACTTTGTCAATGCTGCCAAACCCCTCCTCAATGCTATAAAAACGTCTTTTGCGATTATCAGTTTGATGGTTTTCTTTTTTCTTTTTTCATCAAAAAGTATGGTTTCTCCTCTGCCGCACTCTATCGTCAGCTTTCTCAAACGCGATTAGGGCGCTCAGGAGATTCTCTAGACGAACGGATTAATGCCTCGAAACTATATAGGAAACCCTGTTTTCGTTGCCTAAAAATGGTGTGAATCTGGGGTGCTCACTGTCTCGATACATTTTCATACAACATGCATCTCTTTGTTGAAACATTATTTTTCAGTGCAGAAATAGACCATCCGATAGCATGATCGGGAGTGATCTCTAGGAAGTGCCGACGGGAGGGACTGATATCGAGTGGCCTGAGAATAATGGGAAGAAAGGAGTGAACAGTACGATTATGCATTCCAAAGGTCCCCTTCAATAGAATATTATCTGCGGTATACCTTGCATATTCTGCAGCTGTACAACAGGTCTCTTTATCATCCAGAAGCGCTGGGTCAATCAATCAATGCAAATAGCTTTATGTTACTGGCTATTCACTTACAACCGCAAAAAACTTCTTTGTTACCTTTATCACGTTGTTTTCGAATTCGCCAAGCTGAAAAGACGCGTCTAACCGGTTTGTTGGATATTCACGTTCAGAAAAGACAACACCGACCATACAACTCTTATTGTCATCCCCTATATATAACATACCGAACCCGTAAACATCAGCCGACCTATTGTGGGCTTGCATAGCTATGTCGTTGAACATGTTGCCCGACGAACGCGAGAGGATACCATCGATCCCTTCTCATTTCGACTATATTGCTAGGAATTCCGCAGCGTTCATCAATAGTACCGTGGTTGGTGAAAGCTCTGCAGCTCCTCTTAGAAGAGCATGGAATGACAGTGAGTCGGCCCCCTTGTTCTCTCTTGATTGTCGTTGTAACGAAAGTCGGCCCCCTTGTTCTCTCTTGATTGTCGTTGTAACGAAAGTCGGCCCCCTTGTTCTCTCTTGATTGTCGTTGTAGCTGACGAATTGACAGATGGAGTGCTACCCGAGAAACGTCAGAATGGAGGTATGTCCTGACTACATTTCGTCAATGTTTCGCTATCCGATTGTCAAGTACTGACTCACTGACTCGTCAACTTGCTATTAGGCCTACCAACAGCTGCAGATCTATTCGTCCCTTCTTTACCAGGTATACCCAATCTCGCTTCTCATCCTACGTGAGTGTTATATCCAATCATCAAGACAGGACATAGCTGATATGTAATTGACCTCAAAGACATCCTCTGAATCTCTATGCTGGTGAGATCCCTTCCTATCCTGGTGAAGGTAAAGGCGGCGGTGATGGAGATACTGGTAAAGATGCCAAGCTCTTGTGAGTATCCTCAACGAGAATCAATCAGATATTTGTTATTGGACCACGGATTTGATTTCAGCTAATAACCACGACTTATAGCTTTATGATGGCGAAAGCACGTAGGTCTGCAGGCAAAGAAAGAGTACTCTTTTGGTTCAATGTATGTACTTGAATCTCTTTGTGTATCCCCTTCTACCACACGCGATGGGCTAAACGATAAATGGGCTCACATTTGCTATAGGGGGGCCCAGGATGTTCATCATTCGACGGATCATTGATGGAGGTAGGACCGTTCAGGACAGTTCCTGCGTCGGAATCAGAATCAGGACAAGTAGAAGTAAAACTGGTAGAAGGCGGTTGGGAGGAATACGCAAATGTTGTTTTTAGTGAGCTACCCACTGCACCAAGACTCGGTATATAGCTAATCAGATTATATAACTTAGTCGACCAACCTCCGGGTACTGGGTTCTCTTATGTGCCTACCAACGGGTATCTGCATGAACTGGATCAGGTGCGCTAAAAGATACCCCACGTAGGGTTGCTAGTGCTGATCTATACGTCTAATTTAGGGCTCAGCACATCTCATCCAATTCTTGCAGAATTTTTACAAGATCTTCCCGGAATTGAAAGGTGTTGATGTAAGTGCATATGCCCTTTGACCATGTGGAAGTTTTGATTGACGAATCAACTCACATAGGCATATCTTGCTGGAGAATCGTTCGCCGGTCAATACATTCCTTATTTTGGTAAGCTAGAGGAAATCCGCAATACTTCTTTGATAGCCCAGCTGATCGATTTGCGTACTTCAGCCGACGGAATTCTAAAGTCACCTGAAATGGGAGATTTCCCTTTGAAGGGAATTGCTATAGGTAACGGATGGATAGATCCGATACAGCAATATCCTGGATATGTGGATTTTGCGTATGAGAAAGGGTTGATCAAGCATGGCACACCGGTCAGTTTCTCCTATCCGATTAACCGTCCTCGAGCCATCCACATCCTGACCGTTTGTTCATTCAGGAAGCGGAAAAGATGGATTCGGCGTTGAAGAATTGTCAAGACTCGATGACAAAATACACAGATCCGTTTAAGACGCCATCAAACATAGATCATTGTGGTGAAGTGATGGACTCAGTGACTGATGCCTATATCCAAGAGTGAGGATAACATGTCTGAAATGTTGAAACCCTCATAAGCTAATTTACAAACATCTGTAAAGACTGAACGGGAAGAAAGTCTGTATGAACGTATACGACGTCAGACTGGTAGACGATTGGCCTGCGTGTGGTATGAACTGGCCACCAGATTTATCGGACGTTTATACCTTCTTACGAGTAAGTGAATCTACTTCCACCATCCATGTACACCTTGAGCTCACCTTTCGATCGATCTTAGCGCAAAGACGTCATTGAAGCGTTACATGCCAGAGAAAAGGAGACTGCATGGGTCGAATGTGATGGCAAAGTCTCAGCCGAACTACACCTCAGAAATTCACCCGCTGCAGGAGCCCTGATCCCCGGTATACTAGAAAAAGGTGTCCCGGTCTTGATGTTTGCTGGAATGGAAGATTTGATATGTAATTACAAAGGTGTGGAGAACATCGTGAATAACCTAGTTTGGGAGGGTCAGCAAGGTATAGGCGTAAGTCATGTCAGTCGTTCTAAATGTCGGTTCTGGCCAGCTGACCTTGAGTAAAGAATGCTACGGAACAAAAATGGTATCTTAACGATACTCAAGTTGGAACATGGCAATCTGCCAGAGGTATGCAATTTGCAAAGGTGAGCATAGCTTGTCCTTTCTGACATCGCTTATAAATGCTCATTCTACTAAACAATGCAGATCTTTGACTCATCTCATATGGTGAGCATTTACGTAACTCCCTTGTGGAACTGCAGTGCTAACAACACTTCAGGTCGGCTTTGATGTACCTCACGTCACAAATGATATGATTATGCGGTTCATGGATGTTGATCTATCACTTCTGCCAGGATTGGCGGCTCAATCGAGTTCCCGTCTAGGAGATAGCGAACGAGTAGTGATTGGTCTCGGTGCTACCGCAGCAGCTGGAATGCCGCTTTTGAAAGGTGGAGCAACGGATTGGGATGGTAAGTGGTCGCTCTTGGTATTCCTGTAGATCTCGCTGACATTGTAAACGATGTAGCGTGGTACAATATAATCTCTGCAATTTTGATGCTTCTCATTTTGCTCTCCATCGTAGCTCTGTATTTCTACTTTAGACGCAGAGGTTCTTTGAGAAGGTCAAGGATTGGCTTGGGTATGCCAAGAGAAGATGGAGATGGAGATGAGAGAATTCCATTAGGTTCAGAGAGGGTCGAGATGGATGACATTGAACGTGCGGAAAGATATAATGAGGAATATTTAGATGGCGATAGTGAAAACAGGAAGAGAAAGGGAAAAGGTAAAGAGAGATTTGACGACGATGCAAGAGGTCAAACTGTTTTTGCTTTGGGTGATGAAGATGATGATCGATGAACTAGAACAATCACGGGATGAGACGAGGAGATTTTTGTATATAGCCAGGATTTATTAGAACGTCTTCGTATCTTCCGCTTTGTACATAAATAGGGAATGCCACGGGATTCTGCTTAACGAGGTGCGACTCTCGCATCCAGTTATTGATTACGCATTGTCAAGTTTCATATTCCTATACTCTGATTCTAGTCCCCTCGAGAACCCAATTAAGTTAGCCTAGGACCGAAGCCAAGGCAGAAGGCAATCCATCATGAGTATTTACAAAGGCACTGATGATCTTGAACTGTAGCGTCGCCCGATGCCAATTTTGTACCTCACATTCTCAGTCTTCCCCTGTTTTGACCTGTCTGTTGGCTTTACCTCCTTGAAGGTAATATTTATATTTCTCCCAGACGTACCGGCAAGTCCACAGAATCTCCAAATTGATGGCGGTTATCAATTTATCTGATTGACCAGTCATTGAGACTGTCCACGGCGACAATCTTGACAGATTCCGATAGACCAAGTGACATTCAGTGAGGACTATGGAACCACGGTGCAGGAATCAGTTCAGGTGACAATTTAAACGAATAGTATTTCGCCGCGCTGTACCTAGAAATATCAACCATAACCACAGATGAAGATCGTGTTCTTGCTTCACTAGTAGTCTCAGCAGGCTCTTCGACACAGTAGTAGGTCGAAATCAATGGATTTATCGCTGATGACACGGGCAAGTCGCGTCAGATGCTGATATGGATCCCCGCACAAGAAACCTACGAATACCCCTTTATTTGAATGATCTTTGTCTTCATAATAGGACAGCATCAGCATTGTCCCTGTAAGAGAGCTTCAAAACCTTGAGGAGACATGACATAGACTGGACACTAAACGTTTTCCTAAGCTATCTTATACACACTTGGTCTCGGCTGTCTTAGCGATTGCTTAACGACACTTGACCACATCTCCGCTAGCAGGTCACTCGGTATGGAAGAGATGGAGACCAGCAATGATGTTTTGAATCTTGAGTTCAGTAGTTCAGCTTACGTATATTTGGGGCGTTGCCATCCTTTCACTCGGTGAACAAATGTATGCAATGCTTTAGGCTATTGCGCTCGTAAGAAAGCGCCATGGTCCAATACAATAATTCCACTCATGTTCGTTCATCAGCACTGAGAAACATCATGGGCTTTACCAAGACGTTGAAAAAGGCCTGGCACACAGATCATATTATCAACTTAGGTGTTGAGCAGCAATATCTGCAACAATCCCCTCATCTTCGATCTGCTACCATGACAATGCGCTCTTACTGAAATTAGCAGCGTATATACTCGCATGTCACCGGTGTCTTACACATTACCTTAGCTGCAACCACTCGATACCCAAACCTATCAAGACCAGTGTGGCACAAACGCCCGTTTCGGAATTCAACGCTGCGTAAGGTCTAGTTCGTTGGTCACACTTGGTGAAATAAACTAGTGCAAACCAAACAATCACCATAATAGTAGCTGCGTATTGCCCTGCCGGCATTAGTAATGCGCAGACCTCACATACGGACATATGGGCGGAACGATCTAACAAAGAAATTCGCCGATGTCGCACTGTCCTGTTCCCGACTCGGATGCTGCGCCTGACTGTTCCCTTTCCCCAGCTTGGTCGATGAATCGCAACGACTGAACACCATGCAATGCAGCAGCAGAGCCAGGAGAATGGGATGTGCATAGGGCTGTACAGTGTTATATATTACGTCAAACGGAAGACATTTTAACAAGTCTTCACTAGTATAACGGTTAGTATAACCGCTTCTCATTCTCCAAGAGGGAGTCAGCGCGGTAGACCAGGGTTCAACTCCCTGGTGGAGAACTTCTTTTTGCTCTATTGGGTGTCTATAACTGAGTTTGACCTTTTTGAGCAAGCAGGAATCGAAATAGAGGTCAAAAGGTGCAGAATGAGCGAGATTTTTTGGGTTTTGTGATGTGCGAGGTGGATTTTGGGAAGTGCCACATTCGTTTGGCGCGCGACGAGGTTGCACGTGGCGACATGTGGCAGGGTCCTTTCGCTGCGTGCATGATGGTGTACATGTGTATATGCAAATTGAGTCGTGGGCGGGCTGCATGTATGCATGGCCGTATATATGAAAAGGCAGCGGTGAGCTCGCAGCATATGGTGACGCAGGCACAAAAGTGAGCATCACACGTAGACGATAAAGAGTGAAAACGACGCTGCTCCCGGTGCAGAAAGGAGAGCGAACTTCAAAACGGTTGGTTATGGTCGGTTACACGGATGCGCCATGATTGCGATACCGTTAACGAAAACATCCTAACAGTTGAGCATCCACCTAGCAAAGACATCTGTTCATCTCCGCTTCAGGTTAAGACTCAAGCTCGACTCACTGAAACCCGACTTTCACCTTGAACCATCCTCTCTGCAAAAAAGGATCTCCCCGGGGCGAGTCGAACGCCCGACTTTCAGATCAGCAACTTTAGGTATGCTAATTACAGTCTGACGCTCTAAACCACACTAAACTACGGAGAGGGCGTCGGATTTCGCTTTTACAGCTGAAATATTATCATACTTTAGCTGTAAAAGGACCTTATTGAGAGACGAGGTTGAGCTGTGAGGAACGAGGATGAGGCAGAAGCAGATATCCTGCTGCTAAGCCCAGATTGCTATGGCATTACTCTGTAAGAAGGCTGCAAGCTTGGCATTACTGTATCACTCCACAAATGACTGGTCCAGACAATTTCCGTTCCTTCCAGTGGTATGCAGTATGTCCAGTCCATCCTTATGCATCCCTACTCCTCTTCAAAGTACAATACACATATGTCACGTCTCCGTATGTGCAGGCATACGCTGCAGTAGATCCCTGCCGCACCAGCTGTCACTGCTTTACGGCACAAAGTATATTACCCTATATGTCACCGAACGTACTTTTGTTTTCGTGTTTCGGTTACGCGTTTTTTGTTGTCATGTTCAGTCAATCATTTACTACCAGCATGTGTTTACACGTCTATCAAACGTCTGTCAAATCAAACTTTGCTGTTACATTGCTTGTACACATCGTTTAATCTTTGCGCTCGGTAACATACTCTGCAAGTCACACTGTAAGACAAGAGCACTGGTCGATGAGATAGATTACACTCATTGCCCTAGTGGAACAACGCCTTCCCACCGCAACTCCTCTTCTTACGCATATACAGCTATCGCACCAAACCCTGCAAGATGTTCAAGACTCGTGCACCTACATTACCTCCCGAGACAGACTACACCAAGCAGCTTCGTGAAACCTCCTTCTACCGATATGGCCATCTACGTTCTCTCGGGCTGACTGGCGAAGTCACAGCTTTGGCCGTTGATCCAATCCTCTCCTTGATTGGTGTAGGAACTTCATCAGGTCTAGTCCATGTATACGGTCAAGCATCTTTCCAATTCTCTCTCCCTGTATCAACTGTATCATCTTCAGGTCCAGCAGCTTCGATCAAATTCTTATTTTTCCATCCTGGTCATCATAGGTTGATAATCATCGATAACGGCAATACACTCCATACTTTCTCATTACAGCATATGACCGATCACCCAAATCCTCTTACTCATCCTCCTTTACCACTCAAGGAAATCAGCTATACTCTATGGGGCACCGTCACAAGTGTTGATCAACCATCACCCAGCCATACCCATCTGTTCTTCACTATAAAAGATGGAACAACGTTAACGTGGGATTTGAGCAGACGGGGATTGGGTAATTGGAAGATTGGGAATTGTTGGGGTGACTACGAAGCGAGAATGATCAGAAGTGGTATACCTGGCAGAAGGAAGACCTTAGGAGGGTGAGTAAGATGCTCGTTACAGTTGATATATTGTTTGACGACAATAGGAACCCATTTTCCTCTGCTGACGACATCACGTTAGACCCATGGCCACTTGTATAGCAATGAATCCAAGAGACCTAAATATCCTCTTGATCGGATACGAAGGAGGAGTTGTCGCTTGGGACATGCAGAAGAATGTCGTTGCGAAAACATTCGAAATGACTTTACCACCCGGAGCACCGGGAGGAGGATCGTACCAGGATGCTGATGGGTCACTATGGACCGAACGTACACCATCGGTCACATCAATAGCATGGAGACCCGATGGGTTGGTATTCGCCGTTGGTCACGCCGATGGCTGTATAACATTCTGGGCATATTCAGAATCAGACAAACCTCTCATGGTCCGCACGATCACCCACGAAGACGTTAACGTCACAGATGCCGAATCACTATTCGACGCTGGAGCGCTGGACAATCAGCTACGAAAAGTAGAGATCAATGCAGAAGGAAACGAAGTTCCGACTGCTGTAGCGGCAAACAGAGAACCTATCTTCAAGCTATCGTGGGCTGGTTTCCCTGATCAATTAAGTTTGAAAACTCAGATTGCAGCTCAAGGTGCCGATCCAACACTTGAACCTATATCAAACGCTACGGTAGAATACGCTGAAAGAGGCGAAACGTTAATGTTGATCTTAGGAGGACAAAGCCCAGGCGAAAAACCAGGAGTCAACATACTTCAATTTCCTGGATATAAACCACCACTTTTAAGAAGAGGTACAACACCCCAAACACCTTCTGAAAGTATGCCATTACAAGAAAGATACGCATATCGGGATTCTTTAGCTCCAACTGGGAGTTCAAACTATCTTACGAAAACACCTCCCGAGGATTTCATACTTGTTCCTCGATCTAGTCCATTTTTCGGTTTAAGCCACGATCCAATCGCAATCATCATCTCGCTCATCCCAGATTTAACTCTTCCTGTAGTCAATCAACCTACCGCGCAAAGAGGAATAGAAGCTTGGGTGTTCCCTCCACCTAGATCAACTGTGATCCCACCCTCCCCTGGCAGGAAAAACTTTGTCCAGCCTGGTGAAGGTGAGAAGATAGTAGCAATGACTCCCGCACCAACACTTGCAGCACCTTCAACACCCAGAAGTGGAAGTTTCTCTTCTCCAGGATGGAGACTACCGTGGACTTCTGGAGCTTCACCCATTCCATCACCCACTCTTAGTATACCCACTCCTGATTCAGTGTATGGCACGAAACCTCAAAGACGTAAAGCCAGAAGACAGCTTCGAATTCCTTCATCACTATGGAGCGGTGGATTGAGTGTATTGGGTTGTGAGATGTACGCCCTTCCCACACCGACGTTCAAGCGATTGATCAGCTACGCCATTGAGAATCTTGGACACGAAGATATACCGAGACTCCCATTAGTTGGAGGCATGGCTGTTCCTGATTTACAATCGCATGGAGCACCAGACGTCAAGGTTGCCAAGCTTGAAAGTTACAGAATTTTCATTACTTCGCATGCAGATTGCACCATTCGATTTTGGGATGCTTCACCTCATCTACTCTTACTGCCTACTCCACTTCGATTTGAGTATCCAGGTCCATTACCTCACTTGACCATTTCCATTGGGGATTATCTCAAACACCCTGACGTGGCTCATCTACCTCTTGCGCAATTATGGGTTAACGATAGATCTAAAGTCCGAATCAAATCTGTTCACCTAGCCAAAGAAGCTTTAGAATGTGTAATCACTTTCCATACAGGAGAAATCATCGTCACTAAATTTGGTGAAGCCAAAGGATCAGCAGGTAGACAAGGTGAAGATGAAATCGAAGAATTGGATGAAAATGGTGAAAATCATGATTCAGGTTATTTCCCTTCGATGGGCAGTCAATCTCATGGTGTAGATTCAGGAAATGGATGGACGGAAGAAGTCTTAGAGCTTGGACATTTGGCGAAATACAAATCAGATGGATTCAAACCTGTCGCTATATTTTCAATGAAACGAGGCGAGCCTATCTCTGTGGCTGTTTCTGATATTGGTAAGTATGGTCACAACGTTGATGCGTTTCTTTCACCTCCCCTATTTGCTGATATTTTATCGATGCGAACAGGTTTCATCGCTGTTGCTTTTGCATCCAAATCTGTCGCAATCATAGACATGCGTGGACCCGACGTCATCCTCCGAGAAGGATTCAACGAAGACGGTGAAAATATGAAGAAGAAGAAGAAAAAGGGGAATGTCCAGAATGTGCTGGGCGAAAACTCAATGGTAGGAGCGATGAAATGGGTTGTTTCTGGTATGGGAGCGGGTGAGTACTGTATTAGGCCGGAACAGAATTTGCAGTAACTAAGCATGTTACGTGACCAGATCTGATCAATCGACCGAGACTCATCGTGTCGTACGGCAAAGGGTGAGCGGAATGCATGTCTTGTTGCGATCCTTGCTGACTCCGACATGACCCACATAGAATGACCAAAATCTACGTCCTAATCAACGTATTAGGCGAATGGGTAGTGGAGAACAAACCACCAACGTTCACGAACGAATCCCTTGCCGGACCCATAGCTTCATTCGTCTTGGACCCAATCACGGGAAACGAATTGTTACCGTCATCAGAATCGCTTCAAGCGGCAATGAGGGATCAGCAAGTTCCTGAACATGGAAAGGGAAAGGAAGTTCCCGTCCATTGTTTATGGATAGCCGCATCCAAGAAGAGTATACGATGTGCTATAAATTTCAACGGCGAACGCATTGCTAAAGTAGAATTGGATGATGAAGAGTTGAGTGACGTATTCTATATTACTAGGCACGGTAAGTCATATCATATCTCATGAGGAGTGGTTGAGACTGATGAATGAATGCGCAGGTCAAAGAGTATTGGTAGCTGTCACGAATACTGGAACAGCTCATTTCTACTCCGTTCCATTTTTAGAATACATAACTCGTCTCGATCTGTTCCACGGCACTGATGGGTGAGTTATTCGTTATTCGTATAGGGTAATTTGTTGAAGTTCATGCAACCCTTTTACAGCCATTCAGCCGGTAGACTTTCCGTGGACGACCGATCGGGCGATTTCATCGAGTATTCTGGTCCATTAGACATCAACCTTCGTACATTTTTCCATTTTAGAAAACCTTTACCCCCTCGTCTAGACCCCTGTTCTGTCAAACGTGCTGTCCCTGTACAGCCTATTCCACTGAATGCCGGTTCTATGGTAGGAGGCTGGATTTGGGGAGGTGCACCTCTGACCGGAGCTCAACTGGATAGTCTCAGTGAGTCTTGATATAGAACCAGGAATATGTCAGCCTGTTATGATGGTGTGACAGTAAAGCTGACAGTGCCATTTATAGTCGCCGGACCTACGAGACCAGCTGCACCCAAAGTACCGCCACCACCTCCAAAACCGTTAGTGACGTGGGGCAAACCACCTGAAGAACCTGAGAAAACCACTTTAACAGCTTCCACTGGAGCAATGCCAAATAGAACGGCCGTACAGAAGCAAAAAGCTCCGACTAGAGACACTAGGGAAAGAACTGACGTGTGAGTGTTTCAGATTTTATTTGAAACAAAGATGAACAGGAATTGATATCAATTTTGGCTCAGATACTCCGAAATGAGTGATGCAGCGTATCTTAGAGGGAATTATCTAGATGGGTTGAATGATTCTCTGAACACCGTATCAGCTAGTGCGACGAACTATCTGAGTCAGGCCAGGAATACGGCTGTAAGTGTCCGGGATTCGTAATTTAATTTGAGTCGATGCAGACAACTGATTGCTGACGACTGCATGTGATGACAGATGAAGGAAGCTGCGAAAAGTACGGCGAAAGGTGTGTTTGGTAAGCTGCTCTGATCGTTACAATACCGTTCTACGCTGTACACAAATCTTGATACTTGCTTTCTTGTTGTATATGTATTTCTCTGTCCATTGCGTTTTTGACGAATTTGGGTTTTATGCTTCTTCTTGGCATGTGAAAACAAGCATGTGAATGTGCTGAGCCTCACAAGCATGTATGCATATGAAATATAAGGTTGGTTCTCCCATTCCGAACATGTCCGATGGGGTGTGAGTCGTGAACCAGGTACGAGATTAGTATACGTATGGTATGGTGTGAAGAAGTGATTTTCACATGCATAAAACACCAGGAAAACCTCTTTTGTGGGAACTTGTCCGGTTAATACCTTTCTACGGTGTCACTGCGATAATTATACATTTACTACCTCCTAACCCACCACCTTTCATATATTTCAGCCATACATCCCAATTCATTCCATTCTCAAACTCATCTCCACACTCAACAGACTCAACTTATGAGCGACTCTGTCAGATGCTCAATATCATTTTGATAGCCAATTTTAACATCTACTCATGTTAGATTATCTGAGTATACAATTACCTGGTCCACTTGCTTATGTGAGTTTTCTCTAGTCCTTTAGTCCTGATTCAGAACCAGAGCGAGATAAGATCGTTTGTCAAGTTACGAAAAGAACGTCCTCTTATTCGTGAACAATTGGGATACGGCCGTCTAGACGAGCGGAAAGATTATAACTGACATGTTGGCTCCTTCGTAGTTCCCCTTTATCTGTCGATTAATAGCATTCTTACTCTTCGCCCCTGTCGGTCTTTGTATCATACTTGACGTTATAGCGTACGGTGAGTGTATTACATATGTTTCCATCTCTGTTTCGGTACATCCACATTTCGGAACTGAGGATCTTTCTATCACTACTTTTACACATAAAGATGCGTGTTTCTCAATATGAAATTCATCCCTCCTCATCATGACGAATACGCTTGTTACGATGACCTGCGGGTGGAGTGAATAGCCCGAAGGTCATACTTGCTTAAAACGGCGATTGAAATCTCATCTAAGTCAATGCTCATCTCTTTCCTTCTTGTACACATTATAGGCATCGCTCGTACACTTCATCTATCAATCACTCAACGTAGAGTACCCAGATCTCCACCCGTCATATCCAAAGAAATCCTCACAAACGACTTGATATCTTCCGCAGAAGTATCAGAAGAAGAATCCGTCTCAGATAACTGAACATCATCAACAAACAATCCCAAAGACCACATCACCCAACTCTATAACCAATAACAATATGTCAGGCATCATTCCAATCACACTCGTTGGTGCAACCGGTCTTACTGGTACTGAAGCACTCAAATCTATCTTATCCTCCTCACATCCTTTCAACCTTACAGTCTTGACTCGTCGATCATTGCCCCAAACCCCACCTTCTTCAAACTCGCAAACTTCGCTCAACACTAGACTTTATACCAATCTCTTCGACGCTCCAACCGATGGGCAGAAGATCGCTGAGCAAGGTGGCATCTATGTGTCATGCTTGGGAACAACAAGAGCTACTGCTGGAGGTACCGCCAATCAAGAAAAGGTCGATTTGGACTTGAACAGGGATTTGGCAAAGAAAGCGAAAGAGGACGGTGCTGAAACAGTGAGTATGGCATCTATCACTCAGGCAGGGTACAAGCTACGGATGAAACAGACACTGATCCCCGTATGGTACCATACTAGATGATCCTTGTTTCATCCGGTGGAGCTGATCATACTTCCCGTTTCTTCTATATGAGAATCAAAGGTCAATTAGAAGAAGATATTAAAGCTATGGGATTCAAGAAGGTCATCATTCTTAGACCAGGTGCACTTCTTGGAGAGAGGTGAATATGATTCTCATTCTTCCATATCATTTTTTATGACTTCTATTCGCTCCTTGATCGGCTTAGTGCTGATTCCGCTAACAACAATCTTGTATCCGTAGAACCGAGAACCGAACTGGAGAATGGCTCATGCAAGGTGCTTTCAAGGGACTCAAGAAGATTGGTATGAATTACAACATGTCTACTTATGCGGATGAGTGAGTGTACCACCCCAATTCTATGCCTCATGTCTATCTCGTAGTTCAATACCACCAGATAGAACTCAATTCGGGAATAAGTTGTTGACGGCGTGTGTCATTCTTAGTGTTGGAGCATGTATCGCACAGCTCGCAGCCAATCCACCTAGCGAGAATGTCCTCACCTTGACCGACGATAAAATTGTTTCTTACGCCAAGCAATTCAAACAATCCAATTCTTCATCGACGATTTAGATGTTCATTTCCTTTTGACACAGGTACGACACACGGAATCCCTTTTGGATAATCGATTATGAATGCCAGGCTAGACTTCCATATCGCGTTAAGCTGTTCACAACTCTTTTCTATCTTTCTCGTATCGTCTTCTTTCTTCCTCCTTTCTTTTTTTCCGAAATGACTTTCATTTCTTTTAACTGAACTCTGGTTTTGATACATAGATGGTTGTCTGTTTTCGTTGTGATATAATTGATTCATGCTTATATATATATATGTTTTCACCTTTCGTCACATCATTTCTTCGATTGGAAGAGTCATGAATGAACGAAATTATGCATTTTGTTGTATGTCCTTTCTGTTCCTTACCTGATAAGCCAGACCACGATCTTCTCGAGTCAAGAGAATTGGATCTAGGATCAACTTACAACTATATTCAGGCAGACGAATCGCTCAGATCAGGCAGGATGAGAGGGATTCAAGAAGTTCTTCTGACCTGAACATTCTCCCATTATCGCCCCGTCCATTCCGATATTAGTAAATGTAGAAATTTACTTGAGTGAAACACATAAGTTGAATAATGGGAATGTATATGCATTTAAGATCTATCTAATTATTCTTCATTTCTACAATACATCACCCAAACTCAATCACGAAATCATCGTTTTTTATTTCTTATCCTGAAAAGGGAGTCAGTCATATAATCAACTGTATACCGTTTCATTCTTCTCCTGTGGAAGTGTGATGATCTAATCCTAATCTACCCTTATTGAAGAGTATAATCGTCTTATAGCGAAATAAGTTGCAATGTATCCTATTGATCCTCCAACCAAGAAATCAAGTAAAGAGAAGAGGAATCTATGTTGTTTTGGAAGAGGCAAATTAGCGCAAAACCGAAAACGAGGTATATCTTCTTAGAACAAAGGGAAAGGGTAACACTCACAGGTAGCCAAAGTACAAAACCATACTCGTGAAGCTATCCAAACTTAATCTACTTGCCCAATACCAAACTCCATAAGCGAATAACCAAAAGGCGGAACCACCTCCGATCATAAAACTCCTCCAATGCCATCTATATTCTTCTGCACACAAAACGAAATAAACGAATAATACTGTTACTGTTGCAGTAGTCAAAACCACCACTATAAAGGTTAAGAATAGGAAACCAAAAGCATAATATGCTCTGTTACCAAATAAACTTGATAAAACGAAATATAATTCAACGAAAGCGGCACCGAAAGGAAGTATTCCGCCTAATATAGCAGCTTGAACCGTTTTTAGATACCATGGTTTAGGTGGTATTTGCCGAGGAATACTTGACACTCGAACTGGATTCTCAAATGCTCCATGTTTCATTCCCCAAAAGTATCCGGCAACGCTCAATGGAGCAGATATCAAAAACCATAACAACAATATCGCAAGTATTGTTCCGAATGGCACTGCGCCAGAGGCAGAAGCGAAAACCAAGAATAAATTGAGTAAACCTATTATTGAGAATATGACAGTCGGAAATAAGATTGTTGTTAAAACCAAATTCTGTTTCCATAGATCTCCACCTAGTGTAGCGTATGTTCTCGAACTTGCGTAACCGGATACACATCCGAATAATGTCCAACAGATCAACAAGACAGTTGCTAATGAACCTCTATTTGATGGTGACAGGAAACCGAATAAAGCGAATACGAGCGTTACGATACACATCATTACGAGGTGTGAACCGTTTCCGACCATCACAGATAAGAGCATCGGTCTTGAGGGTAATCTGAATACTTCTCCATGTACTAATTTCCATCCATAATCTTCTTGAACATCTTCAGATAAATCAATAGCGTTATATCTTGATATATCTTTTGATATCGTTCTATACAATACCATTGCGACCATAAAGACCAAGAAACCAACGATGACCAGAGAATTGACCAAAGAGAACCAATGAATCTTGGGATCAAACACATGTAAATAAGCATCCCATCTTAATCCCCAAGGGATATCGGAAGGTATGAATGAAACCGAATATGAGTAATAAAATTCATTATTGGTAGCTTCGGATAAATGGAAAGGTTGACTGGCGAAACAATCTGGTTCTCTTGAACCTGATACCATTGAATTAACAGTTCTTGGATAGACTAATACACCCACAACTCTGAAATGTCTTGAATCTCTTGCGTGATATTGTATATAAATATCGTAATGATTATTCAAAGCTGGTAAATCAGGTATAGTCTCATCATCACCCAAATTGAATCCTTGGGCATCTAAAAAGATCTCGCCTGTCTTCGAATCTCTCTTCATCTCAGAGGAAGGCAATCCATCTATAATGAAATTCAGTCCATAATCTTCTTTTATTCTATCATTGATGAATTTAGCATCTTCTTTAGGTACACTAGATTGACATAGCATCTGACAAGTGGAGTTTTGCATCATGGAGATTTCATATGGTGAAGTTAAGATTCTGTCTCCAAACAAGATTGATCCTAACGATTCAGATTGTTTGACTGGTCCTCCGGGTGGTTGACAGAAATGAAATCTCGGATCATAGTAATCGTGAGATATCAATGAATGGAGTTTAGAGTTGAGCATGGGGGTTAGGGTGTTAACGAAAACATCTATTTTTTCACCTTGAAGGTAATCTCGAGGTGCTGTACCAGGCAGGTAGAATGCGGAGGCGAGAGGGAGGGCGAGGAGGGGAAGGAAGGCAGAGAGGATCATTATGAGCGAAGCGAATCAACTAGGTTGAGCGAGGAAGAGGGCGATGAACGTAGTTCTAGTCTTCCACGCCTGGCGTCACTTGAGGTCTTGATCACGCGAGTCGATGTGTATCGATGTGATATATCTTGGTACTTTTCTGCTTCGTCGTATGTGACGCTACTAGTGAAGACAAAAAGAGAGACCTCCAGAGGGGTGAAATATAAAAGTCAGACTGTGGATTGAAATATAGGTTCGTAGTCGCGACGAGACAAAGCTGGCGGCTTACTTCCCCATTGTAATTACGTAATCATCGATAGAAGAGAGTGGAGGGGGTGTATGTTGATGTTTTAATTGTGCTTTCGAAAAGAGAAAGATACATTCCACTTCTGACATCTTTGGGAAAGTACAACCTCAATTTAAACAGATACGAAACAAAGCACAGCAGCTAGCAAGCGTAAAGCGATGGTGAGCTTAGCAATACAGACGACACAGAACATCGTAGCTAATGCTTCACGTAGTCAGTAACATTACACACCACTCATGGGGATATCAAGGTATGTCAATGTTACCCCCTCCTCTGTCCCAGCTAGAGCTGGGAGACTGACGGTAGATGTATTGCCACAGATGGAGATATTTTGTGAATCAGTGCCTCGTGCGGCAGAGGTATGTGTGACCTTCCTGCTCCACTTTGCGATCATCCAACATGAATCCGGCTACGTGTAATGAAAGCTTAACATGTGATTCGCCAATAGAATTTCTTAGCACTGTCTGCATCAGGAGCATACGATAATACTCTGTTCCATCGAAATATAAAAGGATTCATGATACAAGGTGGTGACCCATCGGGAACTGGAAAAGGTGGTCAGAGTATATATGGAACTCCGTTCAACGATGAGATCAGACAGACTTTGCGGGTGAGTTGACCAGTTTTTTCCCTTTACCGTGTGACGGGACATGATATCCTCACTCCTTGGGATGGAGAGAATACATGCTGATAGCTGAGCTGTTGCTGGCTCAGTTCAATAATAGAGGGATAGTGGCCATGGCGAATGGAGGTCCAGATACGAACAAATCGCAAGTGAGTGTCATTCGCAATCCCTCATTTCAAAATCGTATTCTTCATGGTCGAGCGGAGAATATGTGGCCAAGAGGCACACCAGCAGTACATTGAGCCAATTTGTCCGTTGCGTTCATTAGTTCTTCATAACGTATGGTAAGCAGCCTAGCTTAGATGGTAAATATACGATATTTGGCAAGTGAGTTGTAACTCTTTGGCTTTGCCAGATCTATCGTATGACAAGAGCAAAGCTGATACCGTTCTTCCCTCGTGATAGAGTCATAGATGGATTGGATACGACGCTAGATACAATGGAAAGAGTACCTGTGAACGCCAAGAATAGACCATTAGCAGAAATCAAATTGAGCAGCATAACAATACATGCTAATCCAATCGCGGATCAGGTGAAGTAATCGTAAATAGGGGAAATAAATACCTAAGATGGGAGAAAGATGAGAAAAATCAAGAAGACCCATCGTACAGTGAACAAAGGCATAAACAGATGCAACAATACCGAAGCGCAGAATATGTCAATTACGGTCAACCATTGAGGATTATACATGCATGTAACATATATCATACAATATATATACAGGTTCGATTATGATCAATCGGTGATGATTGAACGATGGATTTAGCTATACCAAGCATTACCTGCCATCTGAGTTCTTATAGCGCTATAGTCCCGGTTAGGTATACTCGATTTGGTGATCTTGAAAATCCTTTTCGCATCCTACATCATACATCACAAGTGATTATAAGCTGCCTGCCTAGCCTGAGATGCAAAAGGAATTACTCACCTCCCAAGTCTTAAGATCAAGTTCGACTACAGCTTGATTCTTCACTATTACTTCGTCGAGTTCGGAATCATGGGCATCTGTGTCTCCTGAATGAGAGAACGATGTGAGGTCAATCTTTTGCTGTTTGAGCAAGGCGACGATAATAAATCTCGCACCTGTATAGGTATAGGGAACGAATAAGAATTTTGATTACTTACTGATTATGACTTCTCCATCATCATTCACATCTATACCTGCTAATCCTTGATTTAGTAAAAAGGAAACGAAAAAGCAGTTTTCCACAGATTGTCCGAAATCTTCAGGATTAATTACTAATTCAAAGAAATTTATTCCTTCTCCTGAAGGATCTAATTTTGTCAATACCCTTTTGACCTGGCGACACGAATCAAGGTTAGTTATGAATACATGATAAAGTTGGTTGACGACATGTAAAACCCAGGGCGAAGTTTCAATATCCCACAAACGCGTGAATATTGTGCTGGGAGAGAGAAAAGACTTACCATTCTGACGTTAGAAGTGAAATCGTCCTTCGACTTCTTTTCGCCTTCTTGCGTTTGAACGTCTTCAGGTCTCACTTCAGGTGCTAAAGGTTGTCTCTTTTGCCTTGGTCCGACATTTCGTTTAGTATGGATGACTGATAATGGTCCATACCTATACAAGGAATACAGCCGTCACATCATCAGCTCGGACAATCTGTTCATACGAAGAGGCTGATCCCCTTGACTGCCTGTGTATCATGATTTTCCACTCACATGAATTCTACACCGGGTATCCTCCTATAATACTTCGCAGCCATCCATCCTATTTTGCTCCAATCTCCTAAAACACCTTTACGTGCACTTCTTATCTCGTGCGATTCTTCCAACTCGTCGTCCGACGATAAATCTTGATCCGCAAGTTCTGCTCGATCCAACCCTAATTGGCCTTTGATCCTAAATTAGGTATTAAGTCAGTTTCGATATGGACGCAGTTGAGACGACGGAGAATCATAGATTGTACACACTTCAATAGGAACTCATCAATATCAAAGGCTACACCATCAATCTTGAATTTCTTGGCTATAGCCATAGCATTTTCGGTATTCGTTTTCATCAGATTCGCATCTAATGTCCCTATACCAGTGTCTTTAACTGTTTATGTATTCCATGACCATCAGCTATTTGCATGTTTACTGAAGGGACTAACTGGAACAGCTGATGCATACCATTTACGAATAGCCCTTCCTGTTTCGACATTGCGATTATAATATCATCTGCAGTCGAATTCGCCATGTTGGCTCTCATATCTGTTTCATATCGACCATATCAGTCATTTAAGCTATCTTACCGAACAAGATAGCGGTATTCAGTTGAAGTGTGAATAATTACTCACCATCAGCTTCATTCTGCAAAGCCCTGTATTCTTTCCCTAGCCTGACTTGCTCTTCTATACTTGGCTTCTCGAAGATTTCAGCTACATCTGTTATCCTCTTCCTTTTCTGGGTAGGGGTGAAACCGTTTTGAGCGTGGTTCGATTGTCGTGGTCTTGATGGCCCTGCTTGCGACATCTTGTCTGAGTAATTATGCTGTTTTTTAGTGATGTGCAGGACAATTGAATTGAGGATAGATAGCTGAGAAGATACCATACCAAAATGAAGGAAAGGACAATGTTCCAATGTCCCAATGTCAATGTCCAATCATCCCCTTATAATCAGACGCGTCAATACATGTCACTTACGTAATAGGAAACACTGTATATATATAAAAGTTGACGTGTGTTTTGACCTCCACATCTCACCTTCATCTCCTTTTCTCTTCTTCTTTACATCTTTCTCTGCTTTCTTCATCATCTTCCTTGCATCACTCTTGCTTGTCCGCAATCAACATACAGTCTCATAAGATGACAGCTTCGGCCAGCGCAAGATCTGTTCCTGGAAGGTAGGCGGCCTTTACTTTCTAGACTTATTCGAGCTGATCCAATCACCTATATAGTGAAGTAGGGGACGATCCTCACCATTCCATTACCGAGCAGAGTAAGTTGGACTTTCCTCATCTTTGTGAGACAATAAGATGACACGCTACGTGACATATAGACCCAGACAAGTAAGCTGTTCAAGATGTCTTTCGACTAGATCTTCAAGCTGACACTTGTCCAATATCATTTAGCTGTTTTCGTATTCTTCTCGCTACTGACAATCACATCGGATATGCGGAAAAAGATCCTATAAGAGGTCAAGATGCCATCAACACGTTCAGGGAAATCTTGGAAATCGGCAGAGACGCGGAGGTCGACTTTATCTTATTGGCAGGAGACTTGTTCCATGAGAATAGACCAAGTAGGACTTGTATGCACCAAACCATAGCCCTCTTGAGGGAATATACTTTAGGGGATAAACCTGTTTCAGTAAGTTGATTATGTCCGCCGAAGATACACGGAGGCTGTGATAGGTGAATGATCGAGCTGACACTTGTTTTGAAACCGTAGTTCGAGCTGTTAAGTGACCCATACGATGGAAGTGCACCTGGGTTCTCGTAAGCTTACTCTTACCATCTCAGACAAGCGTCAGCTCAGTTCCTTCTTAGGTTCCCCGCTGTCAATTACGAAGACCCCAATCTTAATATCGCCACTCCTGTCTTTTCTATACACGGTAACCACGATGACCCACAGGGTACTGGTCCGGTGAGGAAACCTTCTCTCTCCGTCTATCTACTACTGGGCGTTACTTAACCTAATTTTGTTTTGCAGGAAGGAGCACTGTGCGCACTCGATGTCCTGTCTGTCTCCGGTGTACTGAATTACTTTGGTAAAGTGGATCTGCAAGCCGACGAAGCCGCTCCTGACGATGGGTCGGACAAGGGTATTCGTATCAAGCCTATCCTTCTTCGTAAAGGTTCTTCTCATTTGGCCATGTACGGTGTTGGCAATGTCAAAGATGCTAGAATGCACTATGAATTAAGGTCAAACAGGGTGAAAATGTATATGCCTGAAGGAGGAGATGTTCCGGAGGAAGATTGGTTCAACATTCTTCTGGTTCATCAAAACAGGTGAAGCACATCATTTGGGGTTGGATGAGAGAGCTGACCATACTTTAGAGTCAAACACGGTCCGCAACAATCAGTACCAGAAGGGATGTTTGATGATTCTATTCGACTCGTGGTATGGGGTCACGAGCATGACTGTCGTATCACCCCTGAAAAAGTGGAAGGCAAAGATTACTGGATCTCTCAGCCTGGTAGTTCAGTTGCCACCAGCTTGGCACCAGGTGAAGCCATACCGAAGTCGGTAACCCTTTGCTAGCTACATTATGGTTTGAAGCTGACCTATGACCCTTTCACAGACATGTCGGTATCATGTCCATTCAAGGTTCACAATTTCAAATTGCTGAAATACCGCTCAAAACGGTTCGACCATTCGAGCTTGACGAGGTGATCTTATCTTACGCTGCTGAACAAGGAGTTTTGAGTTTGGATGATAAAGATAGTATCACAGATTATCTTCGAAAAGAGGTGTGTTGCTTCCTGTTCTATCAAATGTGTTCCGCACTGACTTGACAAAACAGGTTGAAAGACTGGTCAAACAAGCGGAGGTGAATTGGCGAGAACGAAACCCTGATCCCAAGGAAAAGATGATGTTGCCTTTAATCAGAGTAAAGGTGAGTTCATGTGTCGTCTGCTCAGCATATACTTGTATGCTGACCCAACGACATTCAGGTCGAGACTACCGATGCGAAGGAGATGACCAACCCGGTACGATTCGGTCAACTCTTCGTTGGTAAAGTCGCAAATCCACGAGATATATTGCAGTATTACCGAAAGAAAAAGCCTACGGAGAGAAGTAGGTGACGGCACCCATTATCCCCAAACTTCCACTGATACTTTGACCCTGAACAGAGGTTAAAAACAACCCCGACCTTCCCGACGAAGACGAAGAAGAATGGGAAGGTGAGGACGCGTCTATCTTGACCACGAATGATCGACTGGCCAAGTTGCGAATGGCAAATTTGGTGAAGCAGTACCTGCAAGCCCAAAACTTGGAAGTATTGGTGGAGAATGGCATGGAAGATGCTGTTATGAGGTTTGTGGAGAAGGACGACAAAGACGCCATCAAAGAGTGAGTGTAATACGCGAACATCAAAGGCATACTGCGCGGCAATTAATAATACCCATGAATTCGCGCAGCTTCGTCTCGGATACATTAAAGATGGTCGGACGGGATATGAGAAGTAAGGACATGGACGAAGATGATGTGGAGGACCATGTCAGTATCTCGGGTAATGGTAAACTGCACTTCTAGCTGATTCGACGTTACTACAGATGCTACAAGCGAAGGAACAGTAAGCTGTTGCTGAATCGTGATCAGTGTCACAGCTGACCTGCCACAGTGCTGCGTCTCAATATGCTGAAGCTCGACCTATTCCCAAGGAAGTGAGTTGCCTGATTGATAGAAGGGTTATGATGACTAACATAACCTGTTTCAGAAGCCAAAGAAGGGCAAAAAAAAGCAGAACGACTCAGATGAAGATAGCATGTGTAAGTGGCTGTCACGCTCGGTGTAATGATGTATCTGATAAACGACTCAGTGGAGGAAGATGATGATCAAATGGATCTCGATTCCGATGGCTCCTTGGCTGAAAGCAAAGCTCCACGTAAGGGTAAAGGTAAGGCTCCTCCAGCTAGAGGAAAAGGCAAAAAACCTTTAGTGAGTCACCATTGGGAGGATCGGTGCGTAGCTGACCGCAGCTCCGTAGTTTGATGATGCTTCAGATTCTGACTCTGAAGAGGATGAAGAAGAAGAAGAAGTGTTACCAGCTCCTAAAAAAAGAAGTGCAGCTTCGACCGCAACCTCAACTCGAAAGCCTGCTGCTAAAACTACTGCCAGAGCACCAGCTAAAAAGGCCCCTACCAGAGGTGGTGCAAGTGCTAAGGCACCACAACAGTCTCAGTTGACGTGAGCGCGATCCTAATTTACTGATCGGCCTTAAGCTGATAACATTTCACGGAACAGATTCTCTAAAGGTAATAAAGCCTCCAAACCTGTAAGTGATTAGCCCGCATGAGTACACGAGAAACCGGAAGTTCAGAGCTGATGTTCGATCCGTGCAGATTGAGCTTTCCGATGATGAATAACGCTCCGGGCATCTGAAAATAAGATCTTTGGCATTGAATGACATTGTATATCCAGCATGATGTGTATGATACCTGTTTACTCTATACGATAATTATGTATGATACGTGCATGATTGGCACAATGATACCGAAGCCTTTTCTTCCTTGATGTCAGGTACATCGAAATGTGCAGTCGATACTGACATGAACTTACTATCACAATGCGTTCTAACTTCTATGACATACTTACTTGTGCGTAGGTGGTGGTCAGTTATAGCTTTTTCGTATTTCATGCAGGGTATATTCTATCTTTCCCGTATATTGACAGATAACCGTCATTGATAGTATTTGTTGGATTCTGAGCTGTCTCCAACTGATTTTTTCTCTGGATTTTCAGGATCTTTGAGTAATCCGGCTTCATATTTCCTTACTGCTTCAAGATATCTGGGACTGCTTTTTGCGCTCGGCCATAAATCAGCCACAAGAGTCATGAAGTACAAGTTCAGACCAAAGGCTATCGTCCATTCTAGAACCGCGGCAGCTGATGTGGATCTATCGCATTGTTCAAACGTATGTCCATCTACAGGAACTGCTTTGCCTTTACACTGATGTCGTGACAAGATTATTTTCTGGGCTGTGAATGAGAACAATCATGCGTTTACTCACATACATGTAAACTCCTCCAAACGTTGATGCCAATACCACTGATGTAATCACTACGAGTAATTTGAGTATGCCATTTCGTAATAGGTGTTTTCTATCTGGATGTTCTTTGCTCAAGAACCACTATGCATGGAACAGAATCGAGAAACGAATATCAGCTATCCAATCCGATATAAGGCGGTATTTTGCAAGATGGGTACTAGTGTGATTGCGGGGATTTCCCTTGGGTATAGGTACGGGTGATATTACCTGTGATCACTTACCACTTCTATAGTTTGAAAGATTGCTGAGATAGCTATGCCACTTATGAATACCAAAGTCCCATACCAGTGAACTTTTTTATAGTCCCAGCAGTTCCACTATAGTTGTAGGTCAACATATATCTGCTCCGTTCATCGGATATCAAAGTGGTCTTACGGACACAATAGTGAGATATTATGAGCACTCACTTTAGATAAAATGAAGAGACCTGAGCAACCAATGAAGCAGAAAATGATCGCTAATCCCGCTACAAGATAAGTTAGTCAATTTTGCCCCAAAAATGTTGGTCGTCATTTGCGGTGATGTGGCACTGTGGATGATCATTCAAGAACTCACAACAGATCTTCTCTGTCAATTGTCTGGTACCAGGTAATCTACCCTTACCTCTCAGCCACGCAGTAACGACTATGGTGGAAAAGTACAATCTGCAAGGATCGCAAAATTTTGACCCTCAGCTGCGATCATGTGAAAATCTGCCATCTTAACCTACATTATTACGATTAGACAGATGATGAAGAAGAAAGTCTCGTTTGCAGCCCCTACTTCAGATATGAAAACTATGTCGGCTGAATTACTTGTATATCTTGGTTGACCATTGTTCACCCAGATAAGTAGAAGTATCAAAAGACCTGTAAACCAAAATACAACAGCAGAGATAGGTAACCAGACCCACGCTCCAAAACCTATTCAGTTATCAAGTTTAGCCTGGAGTCACACACGTCAGACGAGGAAAATGATATATATGGTACATGTACTCACGACAATGAGTGATCAGCTTTGTTGTGTCTAGATACCATGGTAACGGGTTTTGAGGTGTCGCAAGTGCAGTGTTGATGTTATCCATTATATTATTCGGGTGTAGCTTTATCGGAAGTGACCACCCAGCTCGACGACTACCCTCTTGCTCGTAGTTCAATATGTCTTTTCACGGCAAGTGAATTTATCAGTATTACTGCCTTTGAGATAGTCAAGATTGAGGATACATGTCTAGTACAACAATTCAAGGCAAGTCATATGTGTATAGATTCCCGAGCGGGAGGGTCGACGATCCAAAGGATGGTACAGGATCCGTTGTGGATACGTTATTTTGCCACAGAAGGGAGCTGTCGTTGTTGTGACAGGTCGACAATCCTTTGAAGGTCAACGCATATTTCCTGCTTTAACCTATTATCTCTAGCTCAGATGTTTCAAAGTGCATTTACATATACAAGTGTAATATCCAACGACCGCCATTTCAAGTAAATCACCCGAAAATCTACCATGATTGAACGACAAAGTTACCCCACTGTACTCATGGAAATACAAGTAAACAGACTCATTCATTCAGGCCACATGGCAGTCTTATTTCCCTCATCAGTATTACTGTCCCTCGTACATTTTCTAAGAGTCCGTTTACAGTAATAGATCAAATCATAAAAACTCTTATCTAGAGTTGGTAAATCCAATTCATATTTATCTTCTCCATTATTCGAACTGAATGATAATTTATAACTTGCATTTGAATTCCAATTGTCAGGTATGTTTGTTTGATATTTATTGTCTAATGTTGATTCATTTATCAGAGTGATTCTTGCTGTTTTTTGGATATCATCTAGGTCTCTATTAATATCGTTGATTATCGATAATGTCATGTCTGATACTTTGGAATTGGATAAATCAGTAATAGAGTTTAATCGTGTCTGTATAGATGAATAGTAATATTCATCAATGATATCTTTGATTTTCAATGGATTGTCTCTTCTTTTTCTTAACAATGGTTCATAGATCGTGTCAGCTAAATTAGAAGCTATGATCTCCATTATACTGTCCGCATAATGATTTAAGCTTGTATCCAGTTTTTTACAAATCGATAAATCATGTTCAGCCATCTGCTTAGAGGTCATTTTGATCATTCTTTCTGAAATCGATAAACACTTTTCTACTGTAGCTCTTGTGGTTTCATTTTTCATTTCACTCAACGCACGTTTAAATTCTGATAGACTCAATTGGTCTTTGAGGTTCGAGATTGTACTTTGTAAATTTCTATTCTGTTTGTATAGATTTTTATGATGATTTTGTACACCCGTTAGTTGATCCAAATATTGACTGGAGACGCATCTCCTGATAGGTTCTTCATCATCTTCACCATTCATTGTCTTAGCTGAACTATATTTGCAAGTTGAGGAGACTGGTAAGAAGGATGGAATGGTATCTTTACTATATGCCATGATGTTGTCATACCCCCGTTGTTCAGTATATGCTGAGATATCGAGTAAGAGATAATCTTTATCGTCGATTTCATACTTATGTATACGAAAACGACCGAAGCTGACAGATGCATCTTGCATCGATCGAGCAAAATTTCCTTTGACATCGATGGCTTCTCACTCCGCCAACACGAAAGGGCAAATATGGATCGCCCAATCCATCTTCCGAGAAGAGAAAGGTGAGCCGACTACCATGAAAGGAACTTCGTGTAGTGAAAATCATCTTCACAGGATTACAAATCTGTCCATTTCGGCTAGTTTTGCCAGTCGAGAATACCCGATGTATTCCTGTTCACCAGGTTCCATGTCTTCTTGAACACCGGCCCCGTTGTCCAAATACCAATCAAATGGCTTCTTCCATCAGCGATGCTATGCGATTTACTAATAGTATTGGTGCCTTCCGTTAGCATCGCAAATACTGGTTAGTGAAATAATGCAAATTCTGATACATCGTCATCACACTAATCAAGTATAAAGACTATCATCAAGGGTATAGATTTATTTGGGACTTCTTTCCGTTCTCTTTCCTCCCTTCATTACTCTTCTTGACAGCAAATCGTCGTCCTGAACCTCCCAACAGCCGTGTGCCAACGATCGTACTGCATGATCCCACTCCTTCTCGATCTTTTCGCGATTTACTCCTTGGCAGACCGAGTGGCTCTTTTTCTGACCTCGGGGTTTGGGACTTCCACACCGGCGTCTTCGAGTGCCTTCTTCTCTTCCTCTCCAGCAGGGGCGACAGGTACGACAGCCTTGGTCTGAGTCTTCTTGATGGTGGCAGTTTGCTTGACCTATGACATATCACTGATTAGCCTCCATACCATTTTTAGAGGGGTTATGCACTGTGCACTTTTGAAAAACTCACCTTGGTAGGAGCTGAACCGATTAAACCGAATAAAGCAAGGAGCATACCAAGGACAGTGAAAGCGGCAGCGGCAAGACCGGCAGCTACTTCAGGCATTTGTTTAACAGCTGAAGCGAAATCGAGACCGGCAAGATCTATCATAAGAGTACCTCGTCAGTTAAGAGCAGTAAGATCACTGCAGCTAGCCAACACTCACGTAAGAACTCGTAAACCTTCAATCTAATTTTGTCAACCAATGTGCTGGGGTGATCAAGGTCCTCATCCTCTAATGAACCCTCGGCCTCTCTCTCGATAGGCTTCTTAACGTGGAAAGTCTCATCTGCGAACTTCTTGGCTTGAGCGGCATCATGTCCAATGAAAATGTTATCGACTGAATGATACAGCGTTGAGTTAGCTGACCGATAACGTGCCAGTACATCTCACTTGAAACTTACAGAGTATGTCCTCAGTCATAGTCCAAAGCTCAATTCCGATACCAGCGATCTTTGTGAAATCGGATGGGTGGAGATCTTGGAAGTAAGCAGGGTTAGGGATCTGAGCAGGAGCCCAGGGTCCTTTGTATGCGGGGTTAGGAATTTTTGGTACGGTCCATTTGCCCTATGTAGACAGCAATCAGCTTGCTTCCATTGAAGATACGATGGACGGGGAATCTGACTCACCTTGTAGTCAGGGTTTTTGACCTTGGGTTGAACCCAGGGACCACAGCCGGAACCTTGTTCACATTTAGGGTTTGGGACCATAGGAGGAATCCAATCTCCATCTTCCTCATCCTGCATATACCGGCTATCAGCACGGTTCTGTTCGAGAATGAACCTATTTGGAAAGCAGTACTTACATCCCATTCCTCTGGTTTCTCAGCCTCGGGATCGGGGATGTACTCGGGCTCATCTTCATACCAATCTGAAGGCTTGGAAGCGGCGGTATCAGTGATCATGAGAGGTGCGTCCTCGTCCCAGTCATTAGGCTGCGGAGGTTAGCCAGCTATTGTCGTTATGGGTTGGGCGGTGTTAGCTTACCTTGGTAGCATCAGCATCTTCAATTTCAGCTTCATCCACCCATGATTCAGGCTTAAAGTCCTCAGGATCATCTGCGAACAGAAGCACCGTCAGTCGCTGTTGTCTACGGGTAAACTTATATCTACGCTCTCGACTTACCAATATCCTTAGGGGGGTTGACGGCAGGAGTAAAATCCTCGAGAAGACTACCGGTCTTGACCGACTCGTCATTGATGAGGATTTCGAAGGTTTGATCGGGACTACGGAGATGATGTGAGCTGATTGTAACTATCTGATGTATGCCGCTACACCTGTGACTCACTTGACGATCAAAGTGTATAAAGCAGTGGTCTTTGTGATTTTGGGTGCAGGAGGATTTTTGAGATGTTTCTCTTCCCATTCACCTGTAACGGGATTTTGGTGTCTGAAGATAAAGTGGACTTTATTTGTTGATCCACATTTGTCGGGACCGAACATGATTGTAAATGGTGTCTAAATCACCAATCAAATGTCAGCAACTATGAACACCGTATGAAATCTGGAATGGGAGATTCTGGGACCATGGTCTCCAGAAAAGGCAAAGTACTCACCTTATCAGTGTAATCTTCTCCAGCACTGAAACCTCCTTCGCCTTCAGTGAGCAGTTTGATATAAGCACCACCACATTCGAGTCCTTTTTGAAGTTTGACTTCATATTGAACTACCAAAGGTTTACCCTTAGGATCAATGGGTTCGGGGAATAATGTGGAAATAGCATGATGAGCAGCCTTGGTCTCTAAAGATGGGTTGATCACGTTGATCAGTGTTTTGGCCATCATTCACATACGTTCAGGTATCGAGATTCACTCACTCAGAACAAGACCTTTATCTCCTGGAATACCAGGGTAAACCTCTGGTTCCTCAACTTCCCATTGTCCAACATACGAGAAAGTTTCATCCCCTACAGGAGTTTGTTTTGTGGCTCTAGAAATCACCCATCGAGAGTCTGAGATTGCATCGCTGAACTGTTCTACGAAGGGAGCGTTGAGGGATGTAGGCTATACAATGGAGACAAAGGAATGTCAGCGAGCGAACACAAGGACAGAACTCAAGACTAAGACTTGAGTGTAACCCAAAGCATGTATGGTACGCAGATACTCCAGATCATCCGCAAAAGAGAGATCCCGATCAGTAGTCGATGAATCTCCTACTCACATGAAATACAGCTTGTTCAGCAGCGGCCGAAACAGCCAGCAAGAGTGCTGAAGTACCAGCTGCGCTGACTACACTTTGAGCTCTCATTTTTGTTACTTGCTTATCGATTCTTGGTGAATAGATTTAGACGGAAGACGGAACAGAACACAAGTTTCTTTTGAAAACAACGACAAAGGCAGAACAAGTCGAAGATGTATCTTGAGAGAGGATGAGAAGGAATGAAAAGGAATTAATGTGTGAAATGAGTTTCCAGTTCACGATGATCGCGTCAAGCTATCATTTGTCGACGTGGAATATATATAACCCCCAGACACGTGGGGGCTAGATGAAAGCAACGGAAGAATGGAATATTCCGGAACTATCAATTTATCCCATTTTATCCCATTTTGTCCCACCCACCATTCAGTAGAGCAAAGGGATCGGTTACATAATAGTTGATGACGTAAGAGGATGACACGGTTAACGAGACTTAGTTCACAGTTTCATGATTCACACAAATAACATATATAGCATCATCATCAATTGCATTCTGAAAAGGTTGAGGTAAAGGCGTACTATCAAGGCTCATTCACAACGACTCTTCACCACATCTTGACAATCCGACACATCTCTGCCAATTGATATATTGCCATCACCCCCCATTCATTGAGTCTCAGATTTATCTATCAACCAGCTCCCCGAATAGTACATCGCGATTTGACAAGATGGATTCATCCGAAGAACCCAAACACACCTACGCCTCGACTCATGCTCATCCCAATCACATCGATATCCCGCCTACGCAAGGAGCACCTGGACCTGCGACGGATGATCTACTCGACTCACCCCCTTTGCTTTCTAGTGCTGATCGACCCAAACCCTCCAGAGGAATTCTGAAGAATCCTCTCAGAAGATCAAGTGGTGATGACGATGAAGGCATATTGGTCAATGGCGAAAGAGTTCCAGGAGATCAGTGAGTGTAGCTATTCTTCCTTTTTCTGTGAAATGACCTGTTGCTAGTACTGATATACTCCTTGAATTGCTATAGCTTGCAATGGGATGAAGCAAATATCGCCCTGACTGAAATTCAGAAAGATTCACTCATGTGCGTAAACCGCTCGCTTATTGCATTCCGGTTATACTGAAAGTATGCTGATCTCACGTATCACGTAGGAAAATCACAGAACCGAAGACACCATATGTACGATATGACGCAGAGAACGATCGCGTTCTAGGTAAGTGGTAACTTACATTGCATTCGGTATTCTCGCTGACAATTTTATTCATTGTAATTCAGATAACGATATCCCGGGCTTCGATTTGGAAACTGATCCAGTACCCAGATCACCTATCACTCCCATCACTCCCGTTAGTCCAGGAAGAGGAAGGTGAGCTATCTTCTGTGCTAGCTATGTTCAGGAACTGCATAGCTAAAATCTGAATATCCAGCTCACCCGTGAGATCTAATTCGACAGCTCACAACACTATCCTCAATGCTCAAATGAACTCTGAACAACCTGCACCTCGACGACCATCATCTTCAGCTTCATCGTCAAGATCAGCTTCGTTCTCTTTACCAACGAAAGATAGACCTGTTCGACCTGGATCCTCTTCGTCTTCTTCACCTAAACCAAGCGTCCCTGCTCCTTTGGGTGTAGGCGCAACTGCAGCCAACACAGCCGCCAACGCAGGTGAAGTATTCAGTGATAGTGACGAAGAAATGGACGAGGAACAAAAAGCTCGTCATAAAGAATTTGAAAAGAAAAGAAATTCTCATTATTCAAAAGAAGCTGCTTTCGCGATGAAGAAAGCAAAGGAGTTATTACAAAAAGAAGATGAAGAAGAGGAAGCAGCAGCCACTAAAGGTCAAGCTCAAGACACTAATGGAGCAATGGATATTGATGTCTAAGTTCCACATGTTCAATGATAGTGGGATATATAAGGCAAGAAAGGGAGGGTAAACTTTAGGATTGTTTGAACAGGAATGGTACCAAGGATACCGAGATATTGACGAGCTTGAGGGAAATTTGAAGATGAAGGTTGAGAAGAACAAGGATTAAGTGAGAACTTTTACTTCTTTTTGTTGTGTATTTAATCATGATAGGTTTCTCCTGTACATCATCCTTGAAAATGAAGAAAGTGAAATATCGATTGGTATCTTTTTCAATGATCAGTCGCCTAGAGCAAGACATGAGTGCTCTTGACGATGATGGCGAGGCATGCCATCTTCTTTTTCCACCCATCTTGCTCCCTTGCTACCAGCAGCTTCAGAATTCTCCTGCTTCGAAGTTACTGTGCAAACATGATGCAAGGGATGTTCCCATTTTAGAAATATCTGGACCGGCGATGACCGATGATAGATTCCCGACGGAAAGAACCACCTTTTAATGACTCCTCCCATTTACTATGAAATTTCCGATTCACTTTTTTGTGATTTTCCAAAATAATTCATGCGATTATTTGGTATCTATCTGAAAACAAAAACATATCACACTGATCTGTAGATTTTAATTCACGAACGACTCGAGCAGGTTTACAAAACACAATGTCAATCACAGAGAACGACGCTTCCCCTGCAATCAGCAAGGAGGAGAAGAAACGATTGAAAGAAGAGAAGAGAGCAGCCAAAGCAGCCAAAGCCTCGACCTCCACCCCTACCTCGGAAACAGCGATCCCCTCTGAGAAAAAAGAGAAGAAGAGGAAATCCGAAGATGGAGAAACGGATGTAAAAGAGAAGAAGGAAAAAAAGGATAAAAAGAAGAAGAGTAAAGATGTCGAAAGTGATCAAGCTAAACCCTCAACAGTTGAAGGAGGAGAAGAAGAACCTCCAAAGAAGAAGAAGAAGAAGTCCTCGAAAACAACCGAAGAATCAACCACTCCTGTTGAATCAGCCACACCACCAACCGAAGAATCTGCACCTGCGTTAAGTAAGAAACAGCTAAAAAAACTTGCCAAAGCTGAATCTCAAGGTCAGAGTTCCACTTCAACCGAACTCAAATCAAGTCCTTCAACAAAGGAAATAACAAAGACGTTCACCTCAGAACATAATGAATATCTTAGTTCTCAAAATATCACTTTATCACCTTCTACTTATCCTCCCATCTTATCGATATCATCGTTACCAATCGATTCATCACTTCAACCATTCTTGAAAGCTTTCACTAAACCAACACCTATTCAAGCATGTTCATGGCCTGCATTACTATCCAAACGTGATGTAGTCGGAATAGCAGAAACTGGTTCAGGTAAAACACTGGCTTTCGGTGTACCAGGTTTGAATCTAGTTTCAACTTTACCACCTGCCAAGAAGGGTAAACAGATCTCAATGTTGGTTTTAGCTCCCACAAGAGAATTAGCACAACAATCACATGATACTTTATTGGCTTTCGGTAAAAGTGTAAATATAAACTCAGTTTGTCTGTTTGGTGGTGTAGGTAAATTCGAACAATTAAACGAATTGAAAAACCCTCAAACTAGAATCGTCGTTGGTACTCCTGGAAGAACTTTAGATTTGGCTGATTCAGGTGATTTGGATCTAAGCAAGTGAGTTAGGCCATCACCTTCCTAGTTTCTGTCATGATGGAGATGTTCTTTGATGAGCTACACTCGTCACATCTGGGGACTTGGCCTAAGATAGGACATATCACTGACCGCTCTCTTCTGTGCTTAGCGTATCCTACCTTGTACTTGATGAAGCAGATCGAATGTTAGATCAAGGTTTCGAGAATGATATAAGAAGAATCATAGCTCATACTCCTGATCACAAGAAAGGACGACAAACGGTCATGTGTGAGTGAACCTAGAACCATTCGTTACGTATTTACTAACGTCAATGGCAAATAGTCTCCGCAACTTGGCCAGAATCCGTTAGAAGACTTGCTTCTACATTCTTGAACGACCCTATCCGTATCACTGTGGGATCCGACGAGTTATCCGCCAACAAGAGAATCGAACAAATCGTTGAGGTCTTAGATAACTCACGGGACAAGGAGTAAGTCATGGTGTCTCCACTCATCCCACATTGTCGAAGAAGTCAATTCTGATTCAATATAAAAATAGTGGTCGATTGTTATACCATCTCAGAGCACATCTCAAGGCTCACCCCAACTCGGCCGCATCTCCCACGCGAATTTTGGTTTTCGCTTTGTACAAAAAAGAAGCTCAAAGACTAGAACAGACGATCAAAAGAGCCAACTACGCTGTGGGAGCACTACACGGGGATATGACCCAAGATGCCAGATTCAAAGCTCTTGATGCGTTCAAAACCGGTAAACAGAATGTTCTGGTTGCTACCGATGTAGCTGCTAGAGGATTGGATATACCCGATGTTGGATTGGTAATCAACGTGACATTCCCTCTTACCACTGGTAAGTCGATGTCGCCTTTTATGGATTTCCATGACGTTTCAAACAATATGGAAACTGCTGACTCGCTGGACATCGTTTAGAGGACTTTGTTCACCGATGTGGACGAACTGGTCGAGCTGGAAAATCAGGAAAAGCAGTCACGTTCTTCACTGGTGAAAGTCACGAAAAATCTTTAGCGGGAGAGTTCATGAGAGTGTTGAGAGACGCAGGTGCAGAAGTACCCCAAGAGATGGATAGATTTCCTACCACTATCAAGAAGAAGGGTGAGTTTTACTTTCATGGTCAACAGGTGCTGGCTGGAAGGGGAATTCACGTTGTGCTTGATGTCAATGCTGATGATGCCTATTCGATCCTTATCTAGAACACGGCTCTTACGGTGCTTTCTACAAAGATACAGCTGATGCACCTGCCCCAACCAAGATCACTTTCGATTAGGATGTCTGCGAATGCTTTTCGTTTTGTTGGTGCAAGCCACCATGCCATAGATGGATGAAGGTCTTGTTCGCTTCGGTGATTGATATATCGGTCTTCGCTCATGTATTATAATAGATGTGTCATGCTATTGAGATGGTTGCACTACTTTCTGTCCTACGAGAGGTACTGTGAAAGATATGCATCACGTCAGCAATTCTATGTCACGCCTCTGACATGAGGGATTCAAACTGGATGCAAACGACCGTATTGTTTCATTACCATTCAAGCTTATTCAAGCTAAGCTACAGATACATGATCAGGAATATAATTTGGTGTTGATTTCCGTATAACCCGGAGGGGAGAGAAAGGGAGAGGGCGGAAGAAGAGATCGGCGGCCGTATATATCTTTTTATCTTTTTCAAGACCTTGCAATTCAATTACCGGTGAAAACGTCGTCTCATCTTGTATTCCTTTTGCTTGTTACGAATGCAAATGTCTATGAGCGCTACCGATACCAGCTACCTGCTACCTGCTACCTGCTGTTGACATGATGAATATGCATGATGAAGGGATAGAGTGTGCGTGTGTCTCAGCTCGTCTGATAATTTCCCGCAGAATCAGGTAAGAATGGTATTCCAAGGCACTTACGGCGAATGATCGTCTCACTACTCCTGACTGTATGAAAGAAAATGATGAATAACCGGGTGTAAGTAGGGACTACTGGAATTAAAAACATTGTCTGTTCACAACTATATATATAAATATATCTTCATCCTCTTTCTTTCTGTGTGACTCTTATAGACCTGCCTCCACATTATTGTGCATATAGCAACTCAAGACTGTACTCCTTCGAACACCACCGCATCAATCACGACTTCAACACGATGTCATTTTTATCTAAATTAGGATTCGAAAGTATCCCTGCTGACATAGCCAAGAAGAGCTTTTATGATTTGAAAGCTATCTTACCTGGAAGTAAAGGTGAATTGGACTTTGTAAGTTTATCTGATATTAGCGCTGTGATTGACCAAAAACGTTCGCTGCTGAATACTGATAAAACGCTCAACAGAGCACGTTCAAAGGTAAACCTGTATTGATAGTGAACACAGCTTCCAAGTGGTTAGTCGAACGGTTGATTCACTTGGTTATACCATTCAAAACCGCATGCATGCTGATATTCTCCGATATGGTATATACAGTGGATTCACATATCAAGTTAGTGATCCTCTCTTATCACAGATTTTTGTGTCATCTGCCCATCATACCCAACGGGTCCTAAGCTCACATTGGTGCTGTAACAGTATACAGGTTTGGAAGAATTATATAAATCGTATAACGATAAAGGATTACAAGTTTTAGGATTCCCTTCTAATGAATTTGGTGGTCAAGAACCTGGATCAGATGATGATATATCTTCTTTCTGTACTGTGAGTCCTATGGATTGGTTACTTCCTCACTGTTATTCAGTCGAACCATCTTGATCTTGATTCTCCGTTGTCTCGCTCTCCATCTTTCTTCTGGTTCACAAGGTGTGAGATATGCTGACCCGCTCAATTCTATAATAGCTGAATCACGGCGTCACTTTCCCTTTGATGAAGAAATCAGAAGTGAATGGTAAAAACATGAATGAAGTTTTCGCTTGGTTAAAATCACAGAAAGGTGAAGGTGTAGGTGGCATTGCAGGAACGACCAGTATCAAATGGTGAGTATCATTGATTTTTTTTTGGGGTTCATTCATTCTATGATCCTGGTCCTGGTCCTGATCGCCTGGTCCTGATCGCAATACTGATCATCCTCGTATGGGATTTGTTATTGTTGCTGTTGTTTAGGAACTTTACCAAATTCCTCGTTGACAAAGAAGGTAAAGTAGTTGGAAGATATGGGTCATCCACTAAACCTGAGAAATTAAAGGAGGAAATTGAGAAATTACTTTAAATACATTCTTGCTAGTTGATACAAGGAGATAGTTCGTTTATTCTGATCAGTGAATCGATATAGATATATACCATAGTAGAATAGGATAGTGATAATCTGATACCAATGCGAGGAAAGTATATATAATACACTTACCTTACCTACCTTAGAGATTTACCTCGCATTTCGTTGACATGTAACGCGATGCATTACATCCCCGTGAAACGTACTCTGCGTTCAACAAATAGACAATGAGCTTGCACCGATGGAATTGAGCTATGTAGAAAATGATCACCATATGCATATACATATTATATTTATATATATATATATACCAGGGACATTGGGATGGAAATTTGCCACTCAGCCTTCACGTGAAATTGCATTGGTTGATTTGTTTTTGAATTGAATTTGGGTCAAAGTGTCGTTCACCTTGATCACTTTGCAACTTGCTCTCACCCTCAATATCTCACCTATCATCTGATTTTGTCCAATTGTGAGGAAATATGAGCAACCACAAACCACCATTCGATCACTAGCATTTAAGATGTCAGCAACACCTCATCCGTTATCATCACCTCCACCATCTTCACCAAGTTCACCATCACATCTACCACAGACACCTTTCACTCCAGCGGATTCAGAAGGTATATCTGAATCAAGACCATTCATAACTCCTTCGACGATTAGGAACCTACAAGAACACACTGGACATCCACGAATCCAGGCAATCCCAGATTCAAATGAAAATGTAATTTCCAATAGAAATGGATATGGAAATGGGAATGATCAGAGTTTCAGCGTAATACGAACTCCGGGACAAAGTCAACCTTTAGGAAAGGGGAGCGGAATGGGATATAAAGACTGGGAAGAAGAATATGAGAGGGAGAAATATAAGAAATTGGAGATCAAAGTTCAAAATGATTTAAAAGGTTGGAGGGGCGGCATTGGGTAGGTGTATTTCACGATACATGATATATATATATATAATATATATATATATATTGGTTCAACTCATTATATATGGAGCTTTCATATACTTATATGTCTCATGTAGGCAACCGAAATCATCCGTTCAATGGCAAGCGATACCCAAAAATTCTTATTTCCACCAACCACAAACTGGTATTATAGGTAAACATCTGCCCAAAGAGATGGTTAGGATAGAGAGGGATTGGTCAGACGGTGAGATCTGCAAGTGAGTATGTCGAGAAATAGCGATATTCGCAGGTCGGATGTCAATGTATAGGAAAAGGCCGTAAGGTGACAAGGAGACGGAATAGGGATAAGGGCAGGCGGTTGAGATGACGTTTGAAGGGGGGGGGGGGTAATGTGTTATTGGACAGAGGAATCTGGGCTGGGGCGATGATATCAAGCTCATACTAATCCTCCCCTTTCGTGGTTCTAGGTTTGAGACTATGTTCCCGATGGAATTGGAAGGTCGAGTAAGTACAACTTCACCGCAACAATAATGAGCTTGGTCAACTAGATCCTACAGTTCATCCAAAGTGTTCATTCTGCTTGGAGCTGGACTGACATATAAGGTGTCGTAGATTGAGCCAATCCAAATGACGTCGTTCATTAATTCGCTCAATGAAATCCTCCATTCTGCTTATGCTGTCAAAGCTGCGATATGGGATAACATAGTTGCTATAAGTACGCTTTGGACAAGTCTGATTTGGAGACAAAGTCATTTCGAAAAGGTGATTTGGGGATCTTCCAATCGTACTTTTTACCGACGATGGTAATGTATACGAGTAAACCCCACAAAGACCCTCTCTTGCTGACCAAGAATCATACTATGATAATTTATATTAGGAATTACAAAGAGCAGAAGAATTTATTCAACTCAAAAATAAACAATTATTCAACCCAAATGGATGTAATGTCTTATCACCAAGATACGTAGCTTTACAATTCGTAAGATAATGCCCCTCTGCCATGAAAACCAAAAGTAAAAGTCCAGAGATGTTCCAGCTGACTACAAGTTATACTTCAATAGTTGGAAATTGAGTAAGTCGATGTAGCATCCTTGAGTCTGCCATTTCCTTCCACGACTGGCTTCATGAACAAGAAGAATGTCATTCACTAATTCCATGTTCGTTCCTTTGTAGGTATTACTAACCTCGACTACTCCCAGATCTCGCGACAACACCATATAACAATCTCGTTTCAACGTCTATATCAAGCAGACATCAACTCTATACCTTGCATAAAATTTAACAATGTACAATAACAACGACGCGTATCTAAAACCATTGTATATACAAAGACAGATAAGCAGTTATAATGGTATCCCTAATAAGAATCAAATAATTTGTATTGATGACAGAAGATGTACACATGATCGCTCATGTAGAGCTTCCTTCGCAAATCCATAAATATTCCCTCGGGACTGTATTAATCAATCCGAGTTACCATCGTAAATCTCACTCCAAACCATTACCTTTCTCCATCAACCTTCTAATCCTCTAAGGGGATACTTGCGCTTGGGGAATTGCTTTAATCGCTTGATCCAGTAAATTGTTTGTATAATCAGGATTATCGAGATATAGATGATGACCAGCTTTAGGCACGACATGACATGATGCGTTATTATTTCCAGCTTGTTTCAGAGCTTCTACAGATGCTTTACCGCCTTCTACATCCATCCCTAAGAGACCGCCAAGACAAGTCAGCTCGATAAATCATGGCCAGAAATTGTAGACAATACAATCAATCACTCACAGTCATTATCACCGTACATGATGGTAACGGGAACTTTCAATCTATTTATTCTATCTACTATAGGTATTCTAGCGTATGCCCCAGGCGCGAGGATATGTGCTATTGAGGGTTCGATCGTGGGGTCAGCTCTATTATTCTAGTTTCCGTTGACATAGTCTCTGCTCTCTGATCGCGCTCGTTTCTACACATCTCATGCCGGTCATAGAAGGCGAACTTACATATACAGTATTCTCCACTTCCCTTCATTATACTAGTTCCGTAAATGTAAGAGTGTAAGTCCTTGACGTCCTCTTCGGACTGAGCTGCGAATCTTCGACTGGAGTACTTTCCCACCCAGAGAGGACCAAGTGGTCCTGCTCCTCTCAACAGAGAGAACGGGCTGACTCCACGTTCCCATCCTGCGACGAACACCTTCATCAAGCTTCTTCTGACAAGACTTTGTTCTCTTTGTTTAGCCCAATCTTTAGCTTCGCCTTTTGCTTCATTAGCATCAGAAGCGGAAGGTTTCTGACCGGCATTGTTGAATTCCGCTTCTGCGGCATTTGTAGCTTCATCTAATTCCTGTGGAGTCTCAGGTGGACTCTGGGTAGGTCTTGATCCTGATCCAGGTAATTTATCTTTTGAAGAGAGTTCAGATGTTAAAGGGTATTTGACATATTCAGGTCCATGTGGTATACCAGCAGGTGAAACCAATATTAAACCACTGACTCTTTCTGGATATCTAACCGCGTACGCAGAAGCTAAATATCCACCTAATGAATGTCCAACTAAAACCATCTTTTCAATCCCTACTTTTTCTCTCCAACTTTCTAGTGAAGATAGAAAGAAATGTTCAGCACGGGATACACGTGTAGGAACGGGTGTATTTGAATTTGAATGTAATAAAGAAGGTGAAGGTCTTGATGATAATCCCATTCCTAACCAATCTAAGAAGAATGTTCGCCGACCTGTTTCAGCCGCAGAATGGGAGACGGGATCCCAATTTCGAAAGAAGAACCTAAGCAGACAAGATGTTAAGAATCTACGATAAGAGTTGGAATCCAGCTATAAAATACGACTGCCAGAATGAAATCCAAGAGATTCCATACTCACCCTAAAGCAGCCGCATAACCATGTAAGACCACGACAGCTTCTTTACTATCCTTGTTCTCGTTACTTGTAATCTCCAAAGTATTGATATAATCGACCAATTTACCTTGATTTTTATCTTTCTTACAATGTTTCTTGATTTTACCATGAGATGAATTTATTGAAGTTTGCGATAAATCTGATAATGATGATGTTGCACTTGCACTTGTGATTTCTCTTGGATCAGCAGGATGTTGAGGGGCATCATTGGGATTAGGAGTTTGTATGAAAACGTTTTTCAGTGTTGCTACTAATCCATTCTGCAAAGGTAATGGATCTTTTATTTGACCAACTTCTTCTACAGGCAGTTTATCATCCAATTCTTTCTTACTAGCAGCTGTTGTTGCCGTTGCCGAAGATGATGTTGATGAACCGCCGAAGAACCAGCCTTTCGATTCTGATTTGGTGCTAGAGTGTGAAGGAGGGGAAAGAGATGCAGTAGAGGAAGGTTCGAAACTTGCCATACGACGTAACAATCTCTCTTCAGCCAATCTAGCTTCTTTGTAAGATGAAGTAGACCACCAAGCAGATAAAGATGATTTGAAATCTTTAGGAATATCTCTTGAAGGCGGTAAAGGTGGTGTCACACTTCGCACAGCAGGTGAAGGAGGAGCTGAATTCGGTCTAGCAGGTGATACCATCGATGAAGATGTACCTTGAGGTTGTGGTGTGGATGTCATTGTGATACTTGTACCTTTGAAGACACGTCGTAATTGACGAAAAGAAAGCTGGATCGAAGATATCTTTGGAAAGTTCTGAATGGGAGTGACGATTGAGGTGATTTTACAAAGTGATCTGATCAATTGAATTTATTGCTATTGCAAAGCAGTATGATTTTGGGAGAAGACAAATCAAGATCGATATGCTTTTGACTTTGCTGTTATGTGTTATTTCAGATGTATAGATGTACGAGATATATCATGAACTGTGTTTTCATCATCGTCATCGGGCAGTGGATGAAACAATGCAACAATTAATGGAAATTAGTTTTATCACCGAGGTAGTGAAATGACGCACCGGGGTTAAGTGGACATACAAATCACTTCGGCAACTGGTATCGAGGTCAATGGCCGACGGGCGAGAGGGATTTGCTGATACCGCAGATGCATGAACAGACGAGATTATTATTACGATATCGTTCATTCAATTCTGGTTGTCCTTCGAGGCAGAACTGGAATCAATCGATGCATCCCCAGCCCCTCATGGATATGGTCATAGTCGTACATAGCATACATAACATTCATACAGAATTAATTATGTATAGGTAGACCGAGTATGAGATATATCTTTCTTCCCTTTCTAGGAACGATATTCTCACTAACTAATCTTAATTTCTATTAGTAAGCGGCAATGTCCGACGGAAATGTTCAAGTCGAGGAAACCTGAAAAAAAGTCGCAATGATTACTAACGATACGATACTTGATTATTGAAATTAGAGGAAGAGAGAGATAGCCATTGTAGATAAAAACGCGCTCATAAATATAATCCAAGCACCTACAGGCTCCATAGTCCCATAGAACAAACCGATCCAACGTCATAAACATCCCTCCCCTCATCATACGATGTCTCGCCCTACAGCCCTTTCATCTCCGCCTTCGAACCCACCAACGCCATTCACATTCGACTCAATACCCGATGCTATAGAAGCCGTTTCAAGGGGAGGATTCGTAGTGGTCATGGACGATGAATCGAGAGAAAACGAAGGTGATTTAGTGTGCGCGGGTAGTAGGATCACTACAGAAGGAATGGCATGGATGATCAAATGGACTAGGTTAGTCGCAATATATCTCTAATTTGTTGCGATCTTTCGCCCATCTCCCATCTCCCATCTCCCATCTCCCATACCCATGAAAGATTTCGTTGTGACTCTCACCATCCATATACCGTTATAAGCGAACTGACCATTGTTCATCGTTCATCTAGTGGCTTCATATGTCTTTCCTTACCTCCATCTCGACTTCAAGCTTTAGATCTACCGCCATTACTTCCACCTTCAGGTAAATCACAGGATCCAAAAGGCACAGCATACCACTTGACGGTTGATGCAAATTCATCAAAACATCCAGTAACGACAGGTATATCAGCTCATGACAGAGCTTATACTGCTAGGCTGTTAGCTGAAAATGGAGTAGAAGATGATTTGACTAGACCTGGGCATATGGTCACGCTAAGATACAGACCGGGGGGCGTGAGAGAAAGAAGAGGTCATACGGAATGTGCTGTAGGTGAGTGATCGATTCCCTATTTATATCTTCCCGAAGTGATCCTCTTATACGCATTGAATATGCGGGAATGCTGATAACGATGCCTGTTTCATAGATCTGTGTTATCTAGCAGGTCTCCCTCCCGCAGGTTTATTATGTGAACTTGTCCATCCATCAAAGGAAGATGGATCAATGGCTAGAAGAGATGATTGTTGGAGATTCGCAAGAGAATGGGGATTGAAAATCATCAGTGTGGAAGATTTAGCAGAATACGTCAAAGTTAATGGCTCAGGTCTTGTTCCTGAGAAAGAGGATCATCAATAGTACCTTGTCCTTGAAAAAGAAAAAGCCAAAACCAAAGAGATGTCTACAAAAATCAAGTATATATCGCATCATGCATCCAAATCATAGATGAGAGTGTGCCTCTTGCCTTGAACGTCACGGGCGAGGCAGTGTACTATGTCGATTGAGATGATGGAAATCATCTCTTTCACCATTTCCACATATACCCACCTAGTCTCTGCGATCGATGTATGATATTTCCTCGACTGATCCATGATACTTCGTTGCTTCCACCTGTATCCATACAGAAGAGCTATCCCTTGCGGCATGCTGGTCTGAATGGCCTGATAATGCTCCTTCTATCCTACGAGTAATTCTATCCATCTCTACTATCATTTTGTATTTTACAGTGTGGCGGTTGACTCATCTACAATCAGATCGCCGATCAGCCCCATACACGCTATCTTACGCGACTTTTTCCAATTCATGACCTCCACTCCACTCAATTCAACATTTTCATTACGATAAACCCACTCCCACTCCCCTATACACTCCTACATTTCCTATCTCCTACTTCTCCTTCACAAATATTGTACGACTAACGAAACAAAAGCAAGAAACAAAAGGGCAATACGAAGCATAATGCCACCAAGAAGAACGACACGACAATCACTGCCTACGCCAGCAGCTTCAATGACGTCTACTCCGGGACATAAAGAAGATATGGATTCAGTGGCAAATACTTCTTCTACTTCAAGCTCCACTACCAAAAATCAGAGCGGAAGTCAGAAAATAAAAGTCGAACCTGAGACTCCAACTAGCATGGGAGACGAAGATGGTAATGTAGCTCTTGGAGATGAGATAAGCGAAGAAGAGAGTACAAGTGTCAATGGAGCTATGAAGAGAGAAGGTATGTACCAGTGAAGCTGAGAAGGATCATCCCTCTATCTCATGCCTCGTCTTTTGTGAAGTTGACACCTGCGAGCTCTCTATACTAATATATTGATCACCAATCTTGTAGATGCGCAAAATCCTCCTTTCAATTCCAGTCCAGAATCATCCTCTTCTCGGAAATATCGTTTGGAATCAGTAACTATACCAACCAAACGATCAAAATTAGGTCTTGATAAAACTGATAGTGCAGACAATCTAACTCTGGATTCACCATCGACTTTCAATGGCACTAAGGTCAATGGTAGAAATGTCAAAGACGAGGATATAGAGGTAAGTACAGCTTGCCGGAGCATTTCATTCTCAATCACTTGGAAGCTGATACACCTTTTTCTTTCTCCGCTAGATGGACGAACTAGACGAAGATGTGAAAGCAGCTCGTTCACGCAAAGGTAAATCAAAGGTGGATCCATCAGAACAAGCTCCATTCAACATCGGAAAATTCTCATCTGTGTCAAAAGCCTCAACAGCAGATTTATCCCTAGATGCACCTAAACGAACTAGACTTCCAAGAGCGAGTGCAGGCAAAGTCAAAAAAGAATTAACTCCCCCTGTAACGGATGAGGAATCAGTTTACGAAGAGAGGGATGACGGACAATACGCAATGGATAGTGACGAAGAAGAAAAACAACTTCAACAAGCTATAAAAGCTTCCGCATCCAAATCAAACAAAAAAGCCAAAGTTGAGTCAAAGAATTCAAGTGAAACTAGTACCCCGACTAAGAATGGAAACGGAAGAAAAGCAAAAGGTAATCAAGCTGCTTTGAGATCTGCTGTAGCGAAAGCTGCTGAAAGTGAGTCAGCTCAAAGACGCTTACCGTGATTGAAGGACAAAGCTGATGATGCCTTGTTCAGAACGACTTAAAACGTCCAAAGGAGAAGTGACTCCATCCACAAGAGGAAACACTTCTGCGGGAGACCTTACCCCCCGTACAGTAGGATCAAATGCAGGAACAGATGTAACACCTTTATCAGATGATGATTCAGGTTTATCAACTGCCTTATCCGACATATCAGCAGACGAAGCGAAGTATTCTGATTCTGATTCGGATCTTGACCTTGAATCGGATTCGTCATTTGATTCCATACCTCAAACTAAAAAGAAGGGAAAACGCCCCTCGTCGGGAAAATTCGTTGGAAAAGGACAAACGTTAGATGGGAAATCGATAGAAGCATTAGCCGCCGAATTAGGTTCAGATGGCGAAGATTTAGATCCTGATGAAATCAAAGAAATGAGCATCAGGAAAATGAGAGAGAATGCTCGAAAAGCAAGAAAAGTAGCCGACGAAGCAGCGGCTCCAAGGAAAAGGAAAGAAAGAGAATTAAGTAAGAAACTAGGTAGAAAATTGACGAACGGCGAAAGAAATCTGATCGCTCTGGCTATGGTGAGTTCTTTCGTGGATAAGATATCATGATTTACGACATATGACTTGAAGGTGATCCAAGCTGATAGTTTGTCGCATGGCGCAGAACCACCCCGAACTCGAAGATGTATGGGGAGATCTACAATCCAACGTCGAACCTGTCAAACCAACAACAATGGAAGCCCATCCGTCTCTGAAACTCACGTTATTACCATTCCAAAAAGAAAGTTTATATTGGATGAAAAAACAAGAAGAAGGTCCTTGGAGAGGTGGTATGCTGGCTGATGAGATGGGTATGGGTAAAACGTGAGTCACTCAAACCACGCAAATGAAGATCAAGTCTGACTCGTGGGATGATATATGATTTACTAGCATCCAAACTATCGCTTTACTCCTTTCGGAACCGAGAAGAAAACCAAGTTTAGTAGTTGCACCTGTAGTAGCTCTCATGCAATGGAAACATGAAATCGAAACTCATGCTGAAGGATTCACAGTTTGTCTATGGCATGGTCAAGGGAGAATGAAAGCCAACGAATTGAAGAAATTCGACGTTGTAAGTCCAACGCCCGTTCTGGCACGGATTCAATCCGAAATGCTACAAGAGGATATCGCTAAGTCAGATGACTGAATAGGTGCTCTCATCGTATGGTACACTCGAAGCTGCTTTCCGACGACAACAACGTGGCTTCAAGAGAGGAAATAACTTCATAAAAGAGAAATCGCCAATGCATGAACTGGAGTGGCATAGGTGAGCTTTTCGTTCACTACGACGGGTGAAGTAGCTTGAGCTCATATCTTGTGTCTTAATAGAGTAATTCTGGACGAAGCGCACAACATTAAGGAAAGAAGTACGAACGCTGCCAAAGCTGCTTTCGCATTACATGCCAGTTACAAATGGTGTTTGTCTGGTACTCCCTTGCAGAATAGAGTAGGAGAGCTATATTCATTGGTCCGATTCTTAGGGGCAGACCCATTTAGGTGAGCCAGTACATAGCCTTCGGCTGCGAGGTTTCTGAGGCTGACTTCCTTCGCGCACAGTCACTACTTCTGTAAGAAATGTGATTGTAAATCGTTACATTGGCAGTTCAAAGATAAGAGGCATTGTGATCAATGTGGTCACAATCCCATGAGTCATGTCTGTTTCTGGGTATGTGCTGTTTCAATCGTAATATCCACATTTTGATGCTCATCTATGCTCTTTATCAGAACACTGAAATTCTTACACCTATCGCAAGATATGGTATAGAGGAAGGAGGACCTGGACATACAGCCTTCAAAAAGCTCAAGATATTGTTAGATAGAATGATGCTTCGCAGAACGAAACTGGAAAGAGCGGATGATTTAGGTTTGCCCCCTAGGACTATTGTTGTACGAAGAGATTTCTTCAGTCCCCAAGAAAAGGAATTGTACATGTCATTGTTCACCGGGGCTAAGCGACAATTTGATACTTATGTTGGCCAGGGAACTGTATTGAACAGTGAGTCAAGTGTCATCCGCTTAGTCTGCAGATAACAAGCTGACGATCATGGTATCATGACAATAGATTACTCCAACATTTTCTCGTTGATCACAAGGAGTAAGTGATTGCGCCGAACTTGCCGCAACGCATTAGCTGACGAGAATTCAGTGCGTCAAATGGCTTGTCATCCTGATCTTGTACTAAGAGGTAGATCTAGCACATTGACTAATAACGCTCCTGAGGGAACAGTCTGCAGGCTATGCAACGACACTGTAAGCTGTTCGGATCCCTTTGACCGGTGAACATACTTAGCTGACTTTGCACGGTCATTTAGGCGGAAGACGCAATCATGTCACAATGCCACCATGTCTTCGACAGAGAATGCATAAGGCAGTATTTGGAAGTGAAGCAATCTCGAGGCCACAGAGTAAGCTAATGAAAGCATTCCAGCCCCAGGAAGGATATTAGCTGACTTATTTGTACAATAGCCTGAATGTCCAGTTTGTCATATTGAAATCTCCATCGATCTTGAAGCGGAAGCTTTAGACCTTGAAGAGAACACTAAGAAAGCCAGACAAGGTATATTGAGTAGATTGGACCTTGAAGTGAGTAGTAGCTGAGCTGCCTCAGATCAACGTCATAATCAAGGACAAAGGCTGATGACGTCCTACAGAACTGGAGGTCATCTTCTAAGCTAGAAGCACTCGTCGAAGAGCTTGAGAAGTTGAGAAACAAGGACTGTACAATCAAATCACTAGTTTTGTGAGTCAGCCGGTAATGCACGAATGTTAGGTGAGGCTGACATGAATCGTTCCAGCTCTCAATTCGTGTCATTTCTGGATCTCATAGCTTTCCGACTTCAAAGAGCTGGTTTCACCGTAAGTCACCACTAGAGCAGCACATTCCATTGGTTACTAAGCTGATACGGATGTGACAGATTTGCCGATTGGAAGGTGGAATGACGCCTCAACAGCGAGATGCAACCATCCAACATTTCAGTGAGTGGCTCGTTATTCGCCGATATCCAAGGGGCACGAGCTGATTTTGCTGCTGCAGTGAACAATACCCACGTCACAGTCTTCTTGATTTCGCTCAAAGCGGGTGGTGTAGCACTGAACCTGACTGAAGCGTCTATGGTGTTTATGATGGATAGTTGGGTGAGCTCACTTGTTTGCCGTTTATGTGTAGTATGGATATATATCAAACTGACATCATCTCGTGAATGAATGACAATAGTGGAATCCATCAGTAGAATACCAAGCGATGGATCGTATTCATCGATTGGGGCAGAAGAGACCTGTGAGAGTGACCAAATTAGTGATAGAAGACAGTATAGAAGATCAGATCGTTCAATTACAACACAAGAAATTGGCAATGACTGAAGCGGCATTGAACAAGGATCCTGATGCTGCTCTTGGTAAACTGACTGTGGAGGATGTGAGTGTGGAGTTTCATATGTCAAAGGATGGACAGTCAAACTGAAGGAAGGTCCGCTGATACTTTGTGATGTACAGTTGGGTTTCTTATTCAAGCTTTAATTCCAGCACTCGAGCGACGGCATGGCAGACAGATTGTATTTTTGGGTATTTACGAGAAGAATGTATCGGTAACAAGACGTAACAGGTATGAGTATGAAAGTGGGAACGAGTCTCAGGTAACACAATAGATATTCATGTAGATACAGTTGTGTAGTATTTCATCAGTCTTTTATCATCGTTTTATGATCATCCCAGATGTAATCCCCTTTTCTCCCTTCGACGCGTCTCACGCTGATCACGTGATTACGTCATCACCACGTGTCATCTGATGCGCTCGGACTTTCGTTTGAACAGTGATAATATCTTTATTGTTCTCTTTTTCATTCAATACTTGCTGGTCTTTATTGTTCTTTTTGATGAAAGCGAATCCAATATATTTACGAAGAACGAATAAGACGAGAGATACGATACGAGAAACAAGATACGCCTCGAGAAGATCGAGAATATTGAAGTAAACACAGCTGGGACTGTACCTATAACGGAAACTACTCTGGTTCCTATCTTTTTTCCCATTTTTAAAATTCAATACAATAAAGTTATAAACGCCCTTTTACGACCTCACTATCATCTCATCTCACTTCAACTGCAAACTTCTTTCCATCAAATTGAGAAGTAAAACATCAATTCATCACTCAGCTTAGGTCATCACTGAGCTCATCAAACTCAACCCCAGCTCAACCCAGCTCGTTACATTCACTCACTTTCGGCTTCATCACAATCCGTTACTTGCTGCGCTCGTACACACACAATGGCAGTAGATCAAGCTTCGATTCCATTCAATGTCTCTGAACATTATCAGGTTTTAGAGGTCATAGGAGAAGGTGCTTATGGCGTTGTTGTGTGAGTCGAATTCAAACCAACTTATCAAATAATGAACGAGTAAGCAGATTAAAGACTATCATGCTCTATATCTGCTCATCTTGAGGTATATCCATCAGATTACAAAAATTCTGCTGACGCTCGTTTCCGTTACTTTCCTTGAACGATTGACTCATGTATTGTTAATGTCAACAGAGCCGCAACTCACATAGCATCAGGAACCAAAGTAGCCATCAAGAGAATAACCCCTTTTGATCATGCAATGTTCTGTCAACGAACTCTGCGTGAAATTAAATTATTGAGGCATTTCAGGTAAGTTTGTATGATACTTCTCTTCCCTAAGACTTTCCAGTACTGGACAGATCAATGCTAATATGAAACAAAACAAATACTGTAGACACGAAAACATCATTGCTATACTTGATATCATAGCTCCTCCAAGTTATGAGCAATTCCACGAAGTCTATCTTGTGCAGGTAAGCTATTTCCATGACACTTTTCTACTATGCCAGCTGACGAGATGTCTCAAATAGGAACTTATGGAAACGGATCTGTAAGCTAAATCTTTCCCAAACATGTATAATTGATAGCTGACCAATCACGACCATTACTATAGACATAGAGTGATTCGAACTCAAGAATTATCGGATGATCATTGTCAATATTTCATATATCAGGTGAGTCGATTGGAGTCCACTCCTACATGTGTGAAAGCTTGCGAGGCCGTATATGGGGAATACACGGACAACACAGCTAACATGGCTCAATGATAGACTATTAGAGGGTTAAAAGCACTTCATTCAGCCAACGTACTTCACAGAGATCTGAAACCATCAAACTTGTTGTTAAACGCAAATTGTGATTTGAAGGTGCGTTTCTCTTTTCTACCTCCAAGCCTGGCAGTCGCTATTCCCTGTGCGATCAAACTTATAATCTCGATGATCTCATAGATATGCGACTTTGGTCTTGCAAGATCAGCAGCCATGCCTCCACCTGATTCAGGTCCCAACGGAGGAAACGGTTTTATGACTGAGTATGTAGCTACAAGGTGGTACAGAGCTCCGGAAGTCATGCTCTGTCAGTATCTTGCGTGCCATCTACGAAATTAGTGATAATGAATGATTAGCTGATATACTTTTTACTCCTCAGCTTTCCAAGAATACACAAAAGCCATTGATATCTGGAGTGTAGGATGTATCTTGGCTGAAATGAGTGAGTTAGCTGGAAACCCCTCAAACGAAACAAGCTAATATCTCTTTGGCTCAGTCAATGGAAAACCGTTATTCCCTGGAAGGGGTAAGCCGTCTTTGGTTTACCAACCAAGAAGTTCTTCAGCTGACATAAAATCTCTTCAGACTATCATCATCGTGAGCTGCTTAAATGAAAGCGAGATAGATCGAGAAGCTAACATCAGGGCAAAGAATTGTCGTTGATATTGGATGTGCTGGGAACACCGACTGTCAGTCTTACCGTTTAAACTCGTAAAGAGCGCAGCTGACTAGGTACGCAGATGGACGACTTCAATGAGATTACATCACCTAGATCAAAGTAAGTCACCCAGTCCTGAATGATCATCTCACAGGAGATGTCCAATTGATCATGCGCCTCGAAACCCGTGTTCAGAGACTACCTCGTGAGTCTACATCGATGCAATATCCTCAACGTAGACTGCAATTGGTACTGAGATTCTTTCTCCATTACGCAGCGAGCACTTGATTTCACTCGAAGACAAGATTTTGCCGTTGTTTGTCCGAAAGCGAAACCCAACGCTCTCGACTTGTTGAGAAAATGCTTAACGTGAGTACCTTCTGATTTATAGCTGGTGGGACCAAAGCTGCATTCTAATGATCTATATTAGGTTTTCACCAAGTAAGAGAATCACTGTAGAAGAGGCGTTAGAACACCCATACCTCGAAGTGAGCGTCATAAATCGAATCTTTCGCAACAAAGATCACATCGTCAGTAGACCTAACAAATAATTTTCAGCCCTATCATGATCCTAACGATGAACCTGGAGCGGAACCTTTAAAACCTGATTTCTTCAACTTTGAGAATAGACAAGATCAATTAGGGAGGGAAATGCTAAAACGTGAGTATCTTCAACTGAGCCATTTGTTTCTGAGGTATGGCGCTGCAACGAGATGCTGATTCCTCATGATATACCATAGGTCTAATTTACGCTGAGATCCAAAAACCTATTCATGATGAGCAAGAGCAATGAGTATCTTGATAACGAAATTGGCATTGGCCCTATCGGGAGATGGGTTAAGAAGAGCCTCGAACACATATCCCTGTGCTGTACAAATGATTATATATGTTTCATATTTGGATCGTGGGGTGATTGAATAGTAACCACAACTTCCCAGAAAGTTGTCGGTTTGATATCGATTAACAAGTCATAATAAATGCATGCAATCTTGTACTTTCCATATTGATATCTGATCAATCAAAGATGAGGTTTCAAATGCTGGCCAATCCAACTTGTGAAGGCTTCTTAAAGGGAGAGTCAATACAATGAATGACAAAAGAAAGCTGAGCATTTCGGCCGATGAGCGTAATAAGTACCAACGTCAAAGCTGTGAGACGAAGGCAAAGAGTCGGAAGCTCCAATAGCTCCAATAGCTCGAGAACGAGGGCAAATTCTTCCTCTTCCTTTATCATCAATAGATCTGACACGAAGAGCTGGTTGGAGCAGTGCATCTTTTGGGTGTCTGGACTATACTGAGACTATCGGAGCTCGTAATGAGAAAGTCTTTTCGACTTCCCTCCTTATCCTGTTCAAGGGATAAAGGTGGTCCGCCGCGGAGCCAGCTGGACCAGGTGCTCTTGACTGTATAGACACATCGAAGAACTCGACACTCCAGTTGCAAAATACCGATACAGTCTATACCTACATAATTGATCCATACCAAAGATATATTCAACAACTTAACAGTGATTCGTGACCCAATCACTAGACTGTATCACTGATAATCCTCGAAATTGCCTTCAGTATCCCGACAACTCACATATCGGCAGGATGAGTTCTCAGAGTAGTCGCAATCCTTTGAGGAGAATCAGGCGGTTTTTTTCATCCAGAGACAACGAAGAGAGTCATACAGAGGAATTTGAGACACGTACTGATCAGATGGAACGCAGGAACGATGCGACTGAGCTTACTGCCAGTGTCAACCAGGCCAAGACGGAGGATTCAACAGCTTGCGCTTTTGTTGCTACACATGATCGAATTGTTGACTCCATCTCTGAACAGATTTGCAGATTTGTCTTAGATGAGACCCCACACAGGACTGGTTTGCACAGAGATACCGAACATACTTATGAGGAAGCTATAAAGTTTTTGAAAGAGCAGACTCGAACATCCATCTCGGAAACTATTGGTCCATATATCGAGAACAAATGGGCAGAACTTGTAGATAATGGAGTAGAAACGAAATCTGTCATTGACGAGCTTGATAACCTTACAAAGAATATCAGCACTACAAAACCGAGGGCCTATATCGACGGTTGGTCCTTCAATGTGAAATTTGGATCTGCCGATGGAGTCATAGATAGTTTGGTTCCAAGAGACCAAGTCTGTGTTCGTGCTAGGCACCTGACGTTGAGCGATATTAGGGAAGCAGCTAGATATGCTCGAGAGACTACACAGCTTTCTCCAAAAGGAAAAGGAAAAGCAGCTGTCATTTAGAAATCTAATGTCTCGATCGCTTAAATCGAACATTGGTCTACAATCATAGTGAAGTGGAACGTAAGAAAGAAGTATCCAGGTTTCAATGATTTAGGTATTTGTCGATGTAACCCATATGTGTGCTTATGTTTTCATGTTCTAAATAGTGACATTGTTCGACATGCAGCACATGTTAACCTTTCAAAAAGCACGACAGTCCGAAAAGAGCTTGTTAGACTTCAGCAATCATTGCGCCAGTCTCGTGTTTCAGCAGTCAATTGTTAAATCGGTTAAACCCTTCGTACACCAGGGATAACATAACTGATACGGTAACTAAGGAGCAAGGTTCCATGGGGTCGTCATAAAATCATCGACGATATTCCGCTGATGATACATTGAAAAGTTTCAAATCCTCTGCTGTACTCCTTCAGATCATGCTGTTTTCTGGAGCTAGAGCAATCTCGATATTGGCTAGACCAACGAGGTACGAATTCGTCCTTGTGAATCGTGTGTGAGACGTGTAAAAGGACGTTCTCTCATGAGAAGTTGGATGACGAGGTGTTTGGACTATGACTCGACTCGATTCAAGCACGCAATAAGAAGCGACCTCCTTTCAAACCATTGTTCTCCATGATTCCATATGATGTTATTGTCTTTGCATCTCCGCGGAAAGTAGGGGGTCGTGTTAGCTTACGATACAAAGTTGTTTCACTATCGTCCACGATCAAGTGTAATTCGTTATCACTCGTTATCCAATTTCTCGTCACTCTTGTAACATAGCAACCTCAGCCTATTTACATTACTGTAAGTTTGACTCTGGTTGTCGTCATTTACAGTGAGTAGATGGCGAAAGCATTGCGGGAACCTGTGACTCACGATGAGGAAAGCGTACCACACTAACGTCGGTGTACAATGCTCACAATGTATATAGTCACATCATTCCCATGAGCTCAGGCGTCATGTCGAGACTTTTTCGATCGCCAAGGAATAGACGTCCTCCCGGAAGTGATGAAGACTTACATACCCCTTTATTAGGATCTTACCGAGATACGTCTCATGGGTCATGCTCTAATCAGATAAGACAGAGGGTTCAAGATACTCTCACCAAAGCTCTCTCAGCCCAGCTCGCTGATGAAGTCACAAAGCGCACTCCCTTTGATTCTGTCAATAGCGGTCTGACCACTGAGGAAGACATAGAAGCTGTCATCTCTAGAGCCCGTAAAGTATATACCAGAACCTTCGAACGGCTTTTAGCCCCGTCTGTAGAAGAGCGTTTGAATCACATGTGCTCCAGAATCTCTGACGCAGCAAACGATCCCGAAACAGAGCTGGACAACTTCAAAATGGAACCTGGAGTCAAATATGCGGGCAACGGATACAAATACAATTTGTGGTTCGCCTCCAAGGCCTATGATTATAACACCACTACTGAGGAAACCCCGATGGTCGCCACCGTTAGTGATTGTGCCCCATCGCATATTGAAAATACGTATCGCAAAGTCACACAAAAATACTTGGCCGAGAAAGAACGCATTGCGTAACGAGTCACACATCAGGGAATGAATTTGCGGAAGTTGATGAGAGGCAATCGTGCTTCATGTCAGTATGGTGTGCATTGGCATCAGGTACTTTCAGTATTTATGAATAGCAGTGACTGTCGATTCTCCTTCATTCATCGTTATCTTTCCTCGTACGATCAGAATCAGCCGTTGAATCTGAAAGTGGCATGAGTTACATAGTGAACCGTAAGAAGCAGGAGAAATGAGCGAGCAGGCTAACCATTTGAGGCAAGACTGGAGAATAGGTCAGGTGTGTCAGCCATTCGATATGATGATATCAGAGGAAATTTCGCCCACCAGTTCTGCGGAAAAGGAAGTAGTAGACGCTCACAAAGAAAGGCGTTCAGCACCGTTCTTCCTCTGTTTTTGATTATCAGTGTTCAAAAGGGTGGAGCCACATCAACTCGCGCTGAGCAGTAAGTCCGAATATTCCTCATGAACGAGGTCACAAATAACCTTGCCACAGCGTGATGACGATGCTCAAAAGAGGACGATGACATATTTGTCGATATGGAAATGTTGTACACACAGTGATTATACGTCATGCGGGTGAAGCGCTATACTGATCATTGTGACGTTCACATATTTACAAAAGAAGTATAGAAAGGCGCCAATTGTAGACGTCTCCTTTGAAACGTACATCTTCACAAAGAAGAGGCGTACAATGCAGTGCGATGAGTCATGTCGAAACCTACTCGAATTCGGAATGAACCGGGGAAGTCTCCTTTCAGACAGTTATTATCCAATATTACTAGTGCAGTCAAGCTCGTCACCGTGGTCAGTATATAAGTTTTACCTTGATGCATAACTTTGCCTCTCAATACATCACACCGTATCAATCATACCTCCTATAAATCTGCGCACTGCTGGAAAAAAAAAAAATTCTTTCCATAATCAAACCTCGTTTGTGTTAGTTCATCGACTTACTCCGTTACGCACCGCCAATATCAGAATTTGTGGTACCACACTGATATAAATATTATACAAAGCAGAATCACGGAATGATTTTCAACAACACCCGCGCCACTTTCACAACGTTCGTTGATACACTCCTACCCGATATCTCTTCGCCATATGAGCAGATGGAACCGGAAGGAAAACACGACTCCGACGCTTTGTCTGCTGCAACTCAATCCTCTCCGTATATCACCGTCATCCGGGAGATCGACACCGACTTACAAAAGACTAAAGATAGAATCACTAGCAAGTTGTCTGAAAAATTGGCTAACAACTTCCAATACCGGAGCAATTATACAATCTTCAACAGTAAACGTACAGATGATCAAACGATCCGAGTCATAGCTCAAACTCACGAAATTGTATGTGCGAAATTCAAAGAAGAATCAACAGCACCTATCAATGCGAGATTAGATCAGATGGCACGCAGAATCGAGATAGTGGGCAAAGATCCTGCAACAGAACTGAGCAAACTTGTACCAGAGCTTGGAGTGGAATATATGGGCGGGAGAAATAGGTTCAAATTGTGCTTGGGTCTAACCGGCTCAGAGTACGAGTGTGATCTTTCACCTGAACTGATTAATCCCATGTCTTTCAAAAGCTCATTTGATACGAGTGGGGATGCCAACAGAGAGATGTACGAGAAGACAGCGACGGAAATGTTCGGAGGGATATCTATAGGCGAGTGAACGGGTGTGTTCAAGTCGTGAGGGAAATGACTCGAAGAGATGTTCATGCAATTATTGAGTCCTAACATTATACATATATATGCCGAGAGCTTAGCTCCCGACACGCACTGGATCGCACACGCACTTAATCCGGACGGGGTTAAGAGAAAGATCTGAGGTCCAATATGGCAAAGCTGTGAAATACATCCAAGAGCAGACAAGGCCTTCCGTGTCCACACTTATACGTTCGTATGTGCTCACAATGTGATCAGAGATGATAGGAAGCGGAGTGGACGGAAAGAAGGTCAGATGATATCTTCATGATGCCACTGCGAATCTCGACATTCAAGACTTGGAGCCAATATACCATGGCCACTCTTTCGACGTGGATTATCAATCTGTAGACAATGTCAGGAACGAATCGCTCCCCAGAGAGTCCTTCCGTGCTATTGCTGTTGAGAACCTGCACTGTTGAGAACCTGCAAGATATGCTAAATAAATTAGTAACTACCGGCACGGAGTCATACGATTTTCTTGATGTTTCCGTTGTCCGTTGAGCGGGAGGTATCATTCAGACTGTTGAGTTTTTCTGGTGCCACATTCTGTTTGCGGACATACGTACTCTGAAAATTGGTCATACTGCACTCCATGATTGATTTGGGATATGTTATATAGGGCTTTCCATGGTACATACATGAAGCATGCCCGAAGTAGAAAGACGACGTCAGAGCCCGTCAACTGATTATCTCTGATCTACGCCTCAGCCCGTCAAGATCCGACCTCTTATACCTCGAACACAAAATAGGATAAAACAAGTTCATATCATACGTTACATTCTTCCAAGAATCGCATCACCGTCATAGTCCGCGCACCATTCGCTAGAGGTTCATTTTTGTGGTGATCATATAAGTACTGCGCTTTTTAAAACCAGAAAGATTTCAGTTGATAGAGATTTATATTTAATTTGCAAAAGGAGGTGTTCTGACAAGAAGCTTGATGACGTGGTATGAATCGAAAGATCGACTCGATTCGTGCACGCAATGAAAAGAGACGTCCTTTCATACAGTCCTTATACTCACTCCTGCGTACATGCGCCATAGTTGCCTTCTCGCTTTATAAAACGCCCGGACTAATCTCACAAGAGACTACACATAATCTCTCTACCATTCAAAATTTCATTTCTTGACAATTCTAACACATGAAGCGTGTCTCTTCTTACTATCTGTTCGAAACTGAGCTTATTTATCCGTCAATCAAGGTGAGTAGAGCATGTGCTTCAGATAGATGTGGCTGAACGTTAAAGCCAACGAGCTATACTGACGCGATGTATGATACGCCCAGGTCACCATGAGTTCAAAAGGTTTTGGAAGCTTCTTTGCTCGATCATCAGGTATCTCAGGCTCTACGGGAAGCAACCCTCCTACCTCCACGCCCTCATTGAGACACGGAGCCGATACGGCCATTGGTTCACGCCTTGACCTCGAAATAAAGTCAACTCAAGCTCGCCTGGTCAGTGAATTTTCAAGACAGATAGCCGAGGACATAGAGAGGCGCACTCCATTCAATTGGTCTAATAGTGAATTACCCACTATGGAAGACACCTTGATCGTGATGGAAAGAACCAAGAGCACATATATTACTGCATTCAAGAGGCAACTGGACTCACATCTCAAGCACAGAATTGATAAAATGGTGTCACACATTGCCAGCAAAGGGGGAGATCCTGAAACTGAGCTCAGCAAGCTTACATCCGACCCAAGAGCCGAACGTGTCGACATTGGCACGGACGACAACGAAATCGGTGTCAGGGACTACAACTTATGGTTTTCCCTGGACAATTCTATGTATGACATCTATACGAAGAAAAAACCATTGAAGTGCGAAATTAAAGACATGAACACCACCGCCATTGGGAATAAATACCGGCCATGGCAACAGAGTATATGAGAGAGAAAGAGGATGCCTCAAAGAAGGAAGATTGAATTTACCGAAATAAATCAAGTGAAAAATTGCAAGACGTTTGGAATTTTAGCCCTTATTGTAGATGCTCTATAATATTGTAGAGTATATGAGAAATGGTGTCCAGTCACAATCAGGAGCCCACAAGGCGAGACAGGCTCTTTCCATGCCAACCATGTAGGTTTTGGCGTATGCATTAGTCTAATTGTCTTGCAGCAGTACCGAAAGACTGAGCGATGAACTCAATATTTCGACAAACTATATCATTGACAAGCTTTGAGCGGTGTCAATTACTCAGGGTGGCGAATGATGGACGAGTGTGTAAGATAATCTGAGCATGAGGTCCAGATGACCTTTCCTATGGCGTCTTCGCGCATCATTAGTACTGCACTCTATAACAAAGGTGGCAAGAAGACGGCGGACTGTACAGCACGTTAGTAGTCGGTATCACTAGAGGGCACCAAACACCTTTATGCTTCTCTTTTGATCATCTATACAGAAAAAGGAGTGTAAAGTCTTCGCTTTGTGTCAAGCACACAATCCAGAAGACGCAAAAGTGTTGTATCCGTTCATGACATATAACAAAGGTTCGGCTAAGGAGCGATTTGTTCATGAAATTTTGCGTATAAAAAGGGGTTGGTCCAGACGAGATATTGTTTCGATTCAGCAACTATATATCTTTCTCCAACCAAATATCCAGCGTACACATTGAAGCTATAGATAGTCATCAGGTATCTCTAAGTTCTACTGTAGGTGCTCTATTTTCTATCGAACACAAGATATGCATGTCTCACACGCATCATTACAGCGATTCTCGTCATCCCCCTGTAATACTGTCATATTCAAACTCACATTGCAAACATGAGTTCTGGACGAAGACGCGACCTTTTATCGAACTTCATGCCGAGTAGAAAACACAAGGAGTCCATAGAGGACCTGGAGAAGTTGACAGCTGAACTCATCGACAAGGTGGAATTATACCGAGTTACAGCATCGACCTTGGGTCCGACAACAAGTCGAGTCACCGAGAGTGTCACGGACCTAATTTCCAGACATATTCTAGGGAGAAAGCCGAACGACGACACTGAAGTGAACCAGATGTCTCTACCCGAACAAAGGGAGGCTCACAGCCGTCTTACAAATCAAAAACGTATTCATCGACCCGAAGTTGCAAGAAGTGCGGCGGCATATGTTTATAACAAATGGCGGCAGATTACAGATAGCGATTCTTGCAATCCCGATTCAGTCGACCAAAGCCTGAAAGCTTTGACATCAAATCCTGAGATAGAAGAGCACGAAGCTTATGCTGCCAACTGGCGTTTTGACGTCAAATTCCATCCTAACGCTAATATGACCAATAGACCATTAGCCAGGAGTTCGGAAAACTCCATGATGGTATCAATGAATAGCAGTCCGCAAGCGGCTTGAACATAGTTTCAAAGGCGCGGCTGTTTGTGCGTGATGAGCGTGAAGGCGGAGCGTCTAGTGATTACAGTACTCCTCTCAATGGAAGAGGACAATTTGTACAAAATGGGTACATGCATGAATTACGGGGGGTCACGTCTTATGTATACAGAATAGTCATAAACCAGGATTCGGCGCCGAAGATGCCCCAACTCCCTCAAGGGTTACTTTTGCCTCTATCACTGATTTTTACTCCATACTGTATGTGAGCATGGATGATATATCTGCTCTCGGTGAAAGAAAACAAAGGATCGCATATCAGTAGACATTTTCTTGTTTGCTTCCTTTTTCCCAATTCTGCCAGGGTGGAAATGAAGGAAGTCCTTAGTGACTGTGGCTCAAATTCCATTAAAAAACCTACCAGAGGTTTAGAGAAAGTTTTAAGAACACTGACAGAGAGGACCTTGCCCATTGAAAAAATCCACAAGAAAGGAAGGACCATTCAGCGACTCGAGCACGCAATGAGATGACTTTTCTTCCTTTAGAGATTGCTACGAAGGCATTGTCATGATCGATCGAAAGGATTTGGATGCAAGGTGTAAAAATGGGTATCCCCAGAAACACGCTCACTTCTTCGTCACATTTCCTTTTTACATCTTTCAATTTCGTTTCCTGATTGCCTTTACTTCCAACGCCGATAAGGAGACACATAGTACGCATAATGATCATATTGGGGCTCATTGAATATCGCCACTTCCCCCCTTTTGACCGGTCGCAATCATCCTTAGACATCAGCAATTCATGACTCCCACTTCCACTGCAGCCTGAGGCAATGATTCAACAGACTGTGATAACGATCAAGAACCGGAAACACAAGCTAATTTTAAAGGATATTTTGTTCCAACCCACTCTAACCTTGAACAGAACAGTAGTACTGAGGTGAATCCCGACCAGGATTTGCAAGGAAATTCAAGCTACTCTCATCGAGGAGCTGTCCCGCCAATGGACTGGAAATATAAGAGACCGTTTCACATCTAGTTTGGGAGCTGGGCTTTCCCTAAAAGGAAAAGATGAGATATAGGTGCTCCAATAAACTGTAACCGATTTTGAAAAGGCTGTTCAGAAATCATCCAGAAAACCTAGTCCCTGCAAGGTTTTGTCAGATTTGTGCGGACACTAAGGGCATTGGGGCAGATATGGTAGACTTTTATGAAGGAGCTCACTCCGAGTCCGGGGATTAAGCATGTCGACCATGAATCATATGAAGTGTGGTTCATTAGAAAGGATAATAGATATAACAATCCTACGAAGCGATCTCCAGAGACCTTGGACTTGCTTGGAGCAGAACAGCCATACATAGAGCCTAGGTATGGGCGAAACGCAGAGCGTGTTCTATGGAGACGATTGGGATAGAGGGGGATGCCATAGATTTATAGAGACGGATACACATGCTCGTAAACACGACGTAGATAGAAGGAGTCCGCCTTCTCTTCGTTCTTATGCATACGGTATAGCCATTTCTGATCTCAAGAGTAAGTCGTAAGCAATAATACTCGCCTCTTCTGTCCAGTCTTAATGCTGGACTGCCTGACTAGCTGCTCACGTGAAAACAATATTCAAGCTGCGTCGTTTGTGCTTGCGCAACCAGTGACAGGTATAGCCGCCAACCCTCTGCTAGACAACCCATCCCATCTTTCTATAACGCTCCTGGTTCCCCACTGACCCTTTCATCATGGGGTATTTAGTAGTAAGGGAACGTACTTGGATGCCTGGTCTCAGGAGAACTTACCTTTGACGCGAAGGCCGCAAAGGAGAGACAGAAAAGACTTTCTTTCGAGTCGATATCGACAGACCCATTCAGCGAAGTCGGTCAGGTGGTCAGGTATGGGCTGTCTACTGACTCATTCACTATCTACACTATCCCTTGCTCATTCTCACGAGTGATCCTGACGAGTCTTTCCTCTTCATACGATCATAAAACATATTTCTGCAATACTGACCAAGAACAATCGTGAGTACACGGTTTATCGCAGCGATCCTGAGCTAGTCATCCTACTATTGGTTGGAATAGATGAGGTTCATGCTTTACGATATAAGTACTACTTATATACAGTGACGCACATCAATGAATAATACAGCCTCTCTTCCCAAGCTACCTCTTGCTCAGCCTCCGATGATCATCGTCACCCAAACTTCTCATATTCTTCTTGCAACATGCGGTCTATTGCTCTGCTTCGCGGTTCCCTTTCTGGTCTATAACGCTGCCACGATGACCAGGCTGGTCAGAAGTATCCCTGCTTGTCTCAGACAGCAAGCGGTGAACGAAGAAAAATCAAACGAGAATCTGACCCCGACCGCGGACACGAATATGAAAGTTGCAAAATCCTCAGATCCAGAATGGACACCCTCGTCAACAAAAGAAGGTGGCAAGATATTTATTCGTACGGTCAAACGTGATGCTGTCCAAGCGAAGTACAAAAAGAATATCCGAACTCACATTCTTCATGATCAAGATCATTTCGACAAGGAGAGTACTCGTACCCCTGTAAAAAGGTTTGGAAATCCTGTATCCCATTTTCATAATATCATCTTACCTACCACGTCTCCTGGAGACGATAGATGGGCGGCAGATATTTTGAATTATGATGGTCTCCTTGAACTAGCCAATAATGGTCGAAATCCCTTACCACCTTTCTACGAAGATACGATGACTTCATCAGATAACTCGTCTGAAGAGGTCTTACAGCCGAAGGAAGCGAATGCGACCGATATGAAGGACAAAGTCGGGAAGGAACCTGTGTTCTTTTGGCATAAATGGAGACTCGTTAAACAGCATTTGGGTGAATACCACAAGGCTACCACAATTACTGATATCGTAAAAGGCGATGCCTCTTCCGATGTATCAATGTTTTCCGTGTTCGACGGACATTCAGGAGATGGCGTATCGGATCTCTTGAGGAGGACGTTACATGGTTGTTTGGCTTACGCTCTAGGTAAAGCTCTGGAGGACAAGCAAGAACGGATCTCCAAAAGTGACGAATCTCATGGAGATAGTAACTTTGGTGTTCAGACTATACTCAAGCCTAAGGTATTCGCGAATGTAATCAGCCAGACGTGAGTGCTCGCGACGAGTAGCATAAATATATCACCTCATACTCATAGCCCCCAAATATGGTCTGATATTCATGTGTTCTCAGTTTCCTGGCAGTAGACAGGGACATCGTCAATACACCTCTACTGATAAGTAATCCAGCTCTCGACATGGACTGCGGACAAGACCGGTCGTCTGCTGCCAACACTGACTTGTCGACCCTTTTAACTTTGTGTAACATTTTACCAGGTGCATCTTGTGCTTTAACCGTGATAATGGACGCTCCAGCCCGCAGGGTATACATTGCTAATTGTGGAGACTCAAGAGCCGTGGCTGGGTGGTGGAACAAGAAAGAACAAACATGGAGATGTGATGTTTTGACTGTAGACCAGAATGGCGACAATCCAGAAGAATGCACCAGGTGGGCTTTTGACCTGTAATCAAGCCTGTTTGAGCTGAAACCCGATTGTTAAATACCAATTAGAATCGATTCGGAACATCCCGAGCACGAGAGAGGAACGATAATGGTAGACAAAGGCGATGGTGTAAGGGTGTTCGGCGCACTCCATCCTACGAGAACCTTCGGCGATCACATCTACAAGGCTCCAGCCAAACAATGGAGAGAGTAAGTCTGACTTTCTTATGAACAACATTCAGGCGTATCATAGAACGCCGAGGTCAAGGTATTGACAGGATATCATTTCGTTATAGTAGTGAGCAAGTAAAGCAACCTTCAGCGTATACTACTGTAGGTTACATAAAGATTTCTGTCAGTCCAATCCCGATCAAGATTGGGGTCACATAAACGCGAAAGGGAGAAGCACTCCACCTTACGTTACTGCTAAGCCTGAAGTAGCTTGGCGAGACCTTGATGCAGATGAAGCTGAAGAACTTCGTTTCATTATCTTGGCTACTGACGGTCGTGAGTTCGACTACATCCCCTGAGATTCTTGAAGCTCATGTGTGAACGTTTGACTGCACATAGTGTGGGGGAGACTCAGCTCGCAAGAAGCATGTCAGCTGGTTTCCGCCAATTTAACACATGCCAAACAGGGCGATGTAGAGAAAGCGAAGCTTTCAGAGTTGATCCCACTTTCATTTTGTACTTCGGAACCTAAACATCACGATCCTGCAGGAAAATTGAATGTTGATGGCCGCTGGATTTTCGAAGATCAGAATTCAGCTACTCATTTACTCCGAAATGCCTTTGGAGGGAGTGACAGACAGTTGAGAAAACAGATTCTCAGTCTGGGGCAACCGGGTGTCAAACATATGAGGGATGATACTACTATCACGTGAGTAATTGTCGTATCTCACCATCCAGAGGACTTGTGCTGACAAGTTTCATGGAAGTGTCATCCATTTTGATCGGTCCCGAATGAAGACAGAAAGTCAATGAAGACAGAATGTCAAGATGTTCAGCAAGAGCAGATGGAAGAGGGAGTGCCTACATCTGAGAGCAAGTCGGAATAGGAACGATTCAAAGATTACTATCCAATCTCATGTGATAATCAAATGCTACATACCATCCCATCCTGACACATTACCATCCTTGTGTAGAGCAGCACATGACATGCATATTTCGTTACTGTGTTGCCCAGCGGGATCCGTTGAAATGCGAAATGAACAAGTCTGTTCGAATGAAAGAGGATTTTGCCATGTGCCACTTTGCCACTCGAGTTGAAATTCGATGTTTACTCGTTTCTCCAACTCGTTCCGTTTGAACATTACTTTTATCCCTCGTATTAATCCTTCGTTACATTTCAGATTATATTTCTCAGCAAACTCTCTGCCTTCATAAGGAACTTTGACAAGATGGAAGGTTTTGGACTGCCCATGAGCTTTGGTAAAAAAGCCAAAGCTGCTTCATCAACGTTCAAATCAAAAGTGGAAAGCTCCAAAAGATCTGAACCCGTACGTTTTCAGTTTATACTTCTTTCCAGTTTGAGTCTATCGTTGCATGCTGAGTTTATCGACTCAAGGCTCCACCTCCACCCGTAATATCTAAAAGTTCTGAGTCACAGGAACCTGGACCCTCAAAACTTCCTGCTGGTCCCGCTAAGCAGGAGGAGGACGATGACGATATTGGACCATTACCACCCACTACCTCTGAAGTCGGCGCCGGTACAGGAGCGAAGCGAAAAGCTGATAAAGAGGCAGATGAAGACGGGAGTGATGATGAGAGCGAATACAGTGACGAGGAAGAGATAGATAGAACACCTGTCACCCATGAGATAGTACTGAAAGATCATACCAAGGTAAGTATAGAGACTCGGTCCTGCGACACAGACACACATGCTCACCAATGATAAAACACTTGATACAGGTGCTATCAGCTTTGGCGATAGATCCATCAGGAGCTAGGGTCGCTACTGGGTCACATGATTATGATACGAAGATCTGGGATTTTGGCGGAATGGATTCTAGATTGAGACCATTCAAGAGTTTTGAAGCGAACGGGAATTACCATGTGAGCTTGTATTCCTGGTGCGCTTCCTTGAATGAATACAGCTTACAATCAACTCGAACAGGTACATGATTTATCTTATTCTCATGATGGACACAAACTACTGGTTATATCGGGTACATTGCAGCCGAAGGTGTATACGAAAGACGGGGAAGAAGGGTGAGTCCAAACAAATACGCAATACTTTGGAAACGAAAACTGACATTTCACCATCAGGGTGGAATACAACAAGGGAGATGTCTATCTACGTGACATGAAAAATACAAAGTGAATAACTCAGCACGGATTGACAATCGGGAGGAGCTCAGGAGCTAACGGTGATACGGCAGCGGCCACACAGCAGAAATAAACGGTGGATCGTTTCATCCCACGGATAAAACCCAATTCCTGACCTGTTCCAATGATTCGACTCTGAGGTGAGGATCCTTCGGTCTCTCTTAATGATGCTACACGCAGCTGACGCTTGGCTCTTTTAGGATATGGGACGTTGAGAACAAACGAAAACAAAAGCAGGTGATAGTGGTCAGATCGAAAGAAAGAGGTGCGAGAACAAAGGTTACATCGTGTGCTTGGAGTTGGGATGGGAAGATGATAGCTGGAGGTGAGACATATCTCTGCCAAAATGCATGTGACGGAGACTGATCAGATTGGCAGCATGTTTCGATGGTACATTGCATATATGGAATACTTCTTCGAATTTCGCTAGACCCAATTATAGCAACGAAAATGCCCACACTAAGAATACTGAAACTACTGGTATCGCTTTTGCTAGGGATGGATTCAGAGTAGTTACGAGGGGTGGTGACGACACTGTCAAATGTGAGTTCTGACATTTGTTCCTTTACAGAATTACACGTATTCTGATCTAATGCGACCTTATGGTGTAGTATGGGATATAAGATCAATACGGAAACCGGTAGCCGTAGCTACAGGTTTAGACAATCTTTATCCCGAAACGAATATCATCTTCTCTCCAGATGAGAGATCGATATTGACTGGTATAGCAGCACCGAAAGGCCAGAAAGGTGCTTTGGTATTTCTGAATTCGGAGGATCTCAAAGAGGAGAGGAGGATAACGGTCGGTGACGGAAGTGTGGTCAGAGTAGCGTGGCATTCACGTATCAACCAAGTGAGTTCTGCCTAGATATCCTCCTCACTTGTATTGCCGTATATTAAAAGTCGTGCATTGTAGATCTTCGCATCACTATCAACAGGGGCATTACATGTTCTTTACAATCCTCATTCTTCGATTCGAGGTGCTTTACTTCCATTATCAAAGATGCCTAAAACAGCTCCACGAGATCCTTCGTTCTCTTCAGCCGATTTGAAACCTGTCATTTACACTCCAGACGCATTACCAATGTTCAAAGATCAAGGACATCGTGAATCATTGCATCAAAAAGAAAAGAAAGCCAAGAAGATGAAACCCATGGAACCCGTGAGAGGTGCAGGTAGAGGTGGTAGATTAGGCGCAAGTGAAATGCAAGGTTTCGTACAAACTTTGTTCCCATCAGAATTACAATTTGAAGATGTAAGTCATCAATCATCATAATTTGTGGTCCGTCTTCCTGAAATTGAGAAGATGCTGATCAGCGTTTGATTGCTGCTTTCCTTAATTAGCCAAGAGAAGCTTTACTCAAATATGCTGAAAAGACAGATAAAGATGAAGAGGATGAGTGAATTGAATAAAAGTCTATTAGGTTTGGAAGGGAAGAGGAAATGCCTAGACACGATCAAAAGCTGCTTGTCGATTTGAACGAAGGACGACTTTCAGTTTGATTGTCATACACAAAATGTCGAAATGCATTGAAAAAAACCTAAACCTATATCAAAGAATATGAGCGTTGTGCTTATTGAGCGGCAACTCTTCTACCCATTGTACTTCCTAAGCCAGCATTGAAACCACCTCTACCTCTTCCACCTCTTCCTCTATATGAACCTCTATTACCACCGCCTCTTCTCTCAGTGTTGTTTCCTCTGTTACCTTCTTGTCCACCTGCACCTGTTGTTCTCTGTCCATCTCTCTCTTGACCTTGGTTAGCTGAACCAAGTTTGAGGTCTAAATTCTTTTCATTTTGATCTAACAACGAAGCTGTTTTCTCTGCTAATTGTTGTGCGAGTCTTTGTACCTCACTTTGTTCAATTCGGTGGAATATCACTACTCCGTCGATTTGATCTAATGATGCTGGTAATTCATCGGTATAGATCATTCGTGAGATTATTGACGTTACGGTTTGTTGAGGGAGTGAGAAAGTCGTTGAAAGATGAGATAAAGAAAGGGAAGCGTAATATGATGAATATGTGAATAAGTAAGTTCGGAGACCTTCTTCTTGGATTTTCCTATAAACGATAGTATGAATATCAGTATGCTTTCGAAAAGTTTCAGAACGATAATGGTTCACTCACTTTGATAAGATATCCTTAACCTCATCGACGTTGTCCAACAGTGACCAAATCTTTATTGACAAGATCAGATCTCTTGCCTTTTCCCATTCACCAGCTTGAAGAGCTTTTGAAGCTTTTATGATGTGATCCCTTGTGTTCTCTGGTGGACCCATGAAAGCTTGTCTATCAGCAAGATCTAATAACCTCTTGAAGACTTTTGAGGTAACTCTTCTTCTTTGTTCTTCGGTATCTACACTTGCCAATAAAGGTACTTCGATGAGCATACATGAAGTCAAGTAAGCAGCTTCGAGTAATTCGACGTTCATGTGCATGTGGAAAGGTAATAATCTTCGTTTTTCGATCAATTCTTGTTCAGGTGACAACTGTTGTTGGAATCTTTGAACGGATTGAGCAAGTAATTCCTTTTGTCGTTGAGTCGCGAACATATCAGCTAAGATCGTTTGACATTCGGTGATGTAACCAAGTTTGAATGCTGCAAGACCTAATTGCATGATAGCTCGGTTGTAGAGAATTTGAGTGGTGACGTCGGCGTGTTGAATGGTATCTTGCAAGTGGGACATGAGCAGGAGATCTCGAGCTTGGTGATATCGTCCATGGGTAGCGTGGTTGTAAATGTGGAAAAGAATAGCTCGAGCACGTAAAACAGGTGCATCAGATCCGTAGATGTGAACGCATAGGTCATGGATGAGAGCATCGGCGCTTCGTTTATCGGTGACTTTGGACTCAAAGTGATCAATGATGATGTTAGGCTAAAAGACTGTCAGTTTCGCGTAATGCTTAATGATGGGTGGACTCACTTTGGCATATACGTGCTCCAATCGTCTCATGACAGCTCGTGCAGAGGAGTCGGATAGATTTTCTCGTTCGAAGAGTGATTGAGCCTTGACGATAAGGGTATATAGAGGTGTTTCTTCCCTCAATCGCTCAATGTAGTCAGATCCTTTCTCGTGAGCATCGGTATGTTGAAGGGTTTTAGTGAACTATTCAGGTAAAGACATCGGCTTAGTTGACAGTCACAAGTGTGTGTGATCAGTCTTTACAGCATACTCACCTCATTGTCCAAGCTCTCCAACAAACTGATCAAACTACCAGCAACAGCGACTCTCTCCTTCTTTCCATTAACAGCCGTAGGCTCTCTCTCTACCAAGTCATCGTATTCCCCTACTGTCTCTTGAACAACGTAATCCTCATTTTGTAAGAGTAAGGTAATAAGTTGATCGAGTTCGGAACGACCTTGGACCCAAGATTCATGAGGGATGTGAGCGAGATTTTGTGAATAGTCTAATCGAGCAGGTACAAGAGCAAGGAGGACTCGGAGTTTCTGGTAGGTCGTTTCGGATACTTCGAGGAGTTTGGAAAGGATTTTGATTGTTTCAGCTCGGTCAGTGTTCTAGGGGTATGAATGTGAGATGAGCTGTTTTTCCTTATGATCAAGCCAAAGAGGTGAGAGCTGACTGACCTTTCGACCTCGTTGCTCAAAGATATCACGAAGGGTCTTGAAAACACCTTCGGGAGTCAAGTTGAGTGCTTTACCACCTTTACCGATAGTCATGAAGTCTTCGTTTGCCTCGTCATCACCTTGAGCGGCTTGAGCTCGTTTGACCGATTGTTTTGGTGCGGGAGCAGCGTTGGCGGTCTCGTATGCCGATGTGTAAGCGGCGGGATCCTACAGCAAATACGATATCTCGTCAGTACACCCATTGTTTCTCCAGATAACCTTCATCAATCTATGATGAACGAGTAACTCACCTCAAGGTAAATCTTAAGTACAGCCTCAAACTCCTTTTGTTTCTTTTTGAGAGTTTGTTTCATACCATTCAAAGCTTTAGCTTTTCCAGGAGCCATTTTCTTTTTAGCTGATTTCTCCGCAGTAAGAGTATCATTGACATCTTTTTCCAACGATACTAAAATCTCAAGGAATCGAGGTGGGATATGTCCTGCGGCAGAGACGGTTGTAGCTACTACTGTGACTTGATGTCTTTGAATAAATCTAAACACTTTATCTAATTCGGAAGACGCTAATACCCAATCACTGTTTCGTACTGCATTCGTGATGTTGTGAATGGCTGCTTCCATTTCAGCGAATCTGGATGATCAAAACCATCAGTATCAGGACAGTCTCACACAGAAATAGCTTCAATGGAGTAGATTCTGGATAAAGGGATTGTGCACTGACCGTTTGTCTTTGGCACTTAAGACGACTGTCTTGTCTTCCTCTTCTTCATCTTCATCAGTCGAGTCTGCACCCATCAAGAACTTGTTTCCTTTGGCCTAGAAAAGAAAGAAGAATCCGCCCGTCATCAGCTGTCTTGTTCGTTTCCGCCTTGACTCTATCATCAAGGATAGGTGATATACGTTGTCTAACCAGATAAGGTGATCTCGCAACCCTAAAGGCCGCTCGCTTGACATAAAGAAAATCTGGACTTACAGCTCTTTCATCATCACTATCAGTCAATTCCTCTTCATCCTCCTCATCTGAAGATTCTTCGTCACTATCCTCAGCGTCTGACCTCAAGAACATTGATGCTTTATTTTTTGATTTTTTAGCTTCAGCCAATTTTTGATCTTGTGCTAAGCCTTCATCTCCCGACAAGATGGATTCTTCAGATTCAGATCCAGAAGATGAAGATGAATCATCATCTGATCCTAATTTCGCAAAGAACGACATTTTGTTTTGCTGCAGTATCTAATCTACCTTTTATTATTTGATATAAGAAAAGTTGATAGGATTGTCCAAAGTTGAGGTCAATTTAAGGATTGGTCGGTATGATTCGTCTTAGGGAAAAAGCTGATGTTTATCTATTTCCAAAGTTGATTTGCTACCTTTTTCAGTCGTCTGGATGATCTTGCGTTCTTCCAAGGACGTTTTTTTTGTGCGAGTATATGAACCACTCCAAATATTGGATGAACCAAAGAAGGTAGGTAGATGGAATGGATTGAAACAATAAAACCTCCAATTCACCTCGTTGAAAAACGCTACGGTGAGCGGCGAAATGGGAATCCCCGAAAACGCCGAACTTGATAGTAAAAGCGAATGAGGAGAGAATTGTCAATGTGGCACTTTTCAGACTTGGCAATATTCTTTGGTTTTTGCATTTACTCGTAGGATCAAAGATGCTATCTACCTCAACTACTATCCTACTTATTTGATGGTCTAATCACACTTGGGGGAAAATGCTATATCCAATCTGAACGATATGGTTCTGAATGTCCATCCAACGAAATGGTAAAGAGAACTCAAAAGAAAATTCAAAATGGGGGAAAAAGGAGAAAAAAGAAGATTTATCTACTTTGTTTGTATCTACGTTAATATGTCATGAATCGTTATAAAAATTAAATTTCATCGCCTTTTGAGTGTAGAGAAATGAGAGGAAAAATGCTATGTACTGTATGTATTGTGCTATTCTACTTGTAAAACCAAAAAAGAAAAATGCTATGTAAGGGTATCGATGCTTTGGGCCTATCTAAAATGAGTTGATTCAAGGGTATAAAGGCGATTCCATTCGAAATGAAGAGCAAGAGAGAAAGTATGTAAAAAAAAGGAAATCGAGAAAGCGAAATGCAGGTGAAAAGACCGAAAAGGGTGGATTAAGCTTAAACACCATATCTCTCGGCTAGACGTTGTCTTATCACAGGTGGGAAATTGTTCGTTTGAGCATCCCAGTTCGCCCCTAATCCAGATTTGAATCCTTGTAAGATCTATCGAGAGATCCCGGCAATCAGCTGTGTCCCCATATATGGAGGATAACATATACTGCGAACTCACGGATCTGAACATTTGATCTAATTGACCTGATGGATGTTGCCATTTACATACGGCATTACAAAAGAAGATGAAGCTCTGCATGGCACACGAAAGTCAATCAATGATAATGGGACTCGAGTCAATAGAATGTGTAGACACTTACGTTTTGTATACCTTCGGGGTTTGCACTAATTAACATGCAGAAACCTCTGAAAGCGGAATCTTTTTCATCGTTATCTTTGATTTCCCATAAGGCAGTACACCAAGCTTGAGCAAATGTTCCTAAATCAGGAGCTACCAAAGCTGGACAGACTAAACCCAACCTTCCAATAGTTACAGCTGCGTTTTCAGTCAACGATTTGGGTGATTTCGTATTTAAGAGGATAGGAACTAGTCTTTGGATTAAAGCAGGGACGAATGGTTCTAATGTTGATGAATCTCCATTGAACTGTAAAGCAATTTCTCCAACTGCCCATGCAGCATTGTTACATACAGAGATGCAATCGACGGGTGGTTCAACGACGATCTGTTCGATTACACTGGGAAGTATTTGTGGGACAACAGGTTTCAATAATGGGAAACATGTCATTGACATATCACCTAGTAAAGCATGAGCAGATTGTCGTACAGGCGGTTCAAAGTGCTGCATACAGTCAGACAAATCAGTTCTCTGTCCACTTCGATCCCTCAAGCTAGAGTTCAAATTTGAGATCGCCAACTCACGGTCAAGCAAAGAGCCAATAGATGAAGCAAAGGTGGTTGACCGTCTCTTATGAGAGCATGCATTTGATCTCCTAAACCTTGAACCAAACCAGACAGAAGATCCAGAGCGACAACAATGAATGTTCGATCGGGTTCTTCGATTTCATCTGGGTTCTGTTCGAAGACTTGATATTGGGTTAAGGTGACGTGAATGATATTCAGGCATCTTTGATAAACTGGTCCAGTGTAAGTTGAGAAAGATCCTCCGGCGGCGATGGAGATAGATGATAAACACTGCATAGTAAAAGTGGAATTAGCCATTGAACAGTTGCAGATAGAGATGGTCTTATTCACTTCGAGCAAGGGAACTAGATCAGGATCTTGATCATTCAGTTTCTGCCATCTTTCGATCAAGGGAGGCATTAAGATATCCAAATAACCAGGTGAACCCAAAGCTGCTCCAACCGAATCAGCAAGCGTACCAATCGCATCGTAGAGGATGAGCAAATTCTTCTGTTGATATTTGGAGAAAGCGAAAGTGAGATTTCGTAAGATTGGTTCGAGGAAAGGTGCCATTTCAGGTCCAGCTTCTTCTTCGAGTGTAGCGAAAGCTGAGCACCCGGCTTCTTGGACTCGCTTGTTACCATCCAGAACCATTTGAAGAAGCTAGTGAATCACGTAAATCGAGTCAGAAACGATTTCCTAACATTAATGCGACAGCTGATAGCTGATCACTTACACCTTCCATAGTCGGGATGAAATATTGGGTCTTATCCTCCATGTTGACGTGAACACACCAACTGGCATAGCGACCAAGAGTCCAGCATGTGATCGATCGTACGAGGGCCTGGATACAACCAGTAAGCATGTAAGAGATGATGTAGAATAAAGAGATGAGCAGACCTTTTTATCTTGGAGCGTTTTGAGAAGGAAAGGAATAAGTTGTGGTAAGTGAGGTTCGAGACCGTCGATACAGCCTTCATGGTTATTTAACATCAGTCGAGGCAGCTTTGAAAGAATCTCAACTATGACTTACCCTCAGCGATAGCACCCAAAGCCAAAATACCACTCTCCCTTTGAGTCCACTCTTGGTCAAAGATTCTATCTCTGAGATAAGGTAATAAGATATCCAATAAATCGCTTCCAAATGATACGGCGATAACGTCTAAAGCGGCAGCACTACATTTTCTTATATTCCATTCACCTGAACCGTCTTCATCGTCAAAGTAATCATCATCATCTTCTTCATCTTCTTCATCTTCATCGAAAGCTTTATCTTGAGCTTCTCTAGATAAACCTGCACCGGATTTCGATGAAGAAGGATCATTTGTTTCATGTGTAGAATGAACTTTTGATGAATAATTTCTTGGTTTAATATCCGTTTCTTTATCGGCAACAGCTTCGTCCACATCATCAATATCCAATATTGCTATATCCCAATCTGAATAAATCATTCCTTTCAATAACAACGGAGCTATTTTAGGTAGATAAGGTCTTAGTTGATCTTTTAGAGTTGAATCTTCTGCAAAAGTCAACCAAAATTCACATGCTTCCAAAGCGACTGTATCGTCATCATCTTGAGTACAGAATGCGATATAATCAACAACGTTGCTCATTTCAGGTACTAATTTATCTGGTCTTGTACCTAAGATTAATCCTAATGAAGCACAAACGCATTTTCGTATATCAGGCGATTCGTCGGCTGCTTTGGCGAATAAAGCTTGGATGTAACTGTCGATATTGGCAGTGACGGATGGTACGCGAATGGCTAATAACGATTGAAGGATTTGTAAAGCATATAAACGAATTTTGGGTGCTCCATGTGCTGTATATTCAACAAATTGAGGTACTAGATGATCAAGTAAATTTTTACCTTGAATTTGGAAATCTAATTTATGAGGTGCATCTTCGCAGATCTTTTGAAGCGAGTTGAACGATCCCTGCAACAAAAGACGAAAAAATGTCAGTAATTGATGGATATACTCATTCCCTTTCTCGGTCGTGATCAGGAAATCCAAAAAGAGAAATGGGGTGGAATCTATTCACTCACCTCGATGATATTGGCATCTCCACTAGCCATACCTTTAGTCAAAGCATCCAAAGCTTCAGGCCATCCACCAGGTTCTTCATTTGATATCAAACTTGTGATGACCGTACCAACAGTCTGTCTTACGATTTGATCTGGATCAGCCAAACCATTCAGGACAGTAGCTTTCACATATGCCATTGCTCTCGCATCGTTGTCATTGGCTGCAGGACCAGATCGTTGATTGACTGCGTTTTTCAATAATAATCCAGCTACCGCTCGATGTGAATCTTGTTCGTTGGTACAGTGGATCAAAACATGCGCTAGGTATGCAAGGAAATCAGGAACGAAACGTAGTTGATCAAGTCGCTATAGTTCATGAAATCGAAGGCAATCAGCTTCAATCCATCATTTCTCAGACCAGTAACAACAAGGTATAACAGCTGTTATCCCATTCGTGACAGTAGTCAACAGATCACTCACCTGCGCAACATTCCTCTGCACTTCACTATCCGTACTACTGGTATCTCTCAGCATACCCAAGACCTCCTGGAGACCTTGCTCTGAAGGCTGCCAGGACATATTGAGTTGATCTCTATAGGGGTGTTATTTGGTCAAAGTGATGATTTGAAGAGCTATCTATCTGATCAAGCTTGGATGACAAGTCGTGAGATGACCAATATGGAGGGATTGGTGAGAATCACGAGAGGGGTTGCGTGTAGGTGGTATATATGATCGTTTGTATGATACGGTATGATGACCTTTGTGAACAATGCTGAATGGGATACACGCACTGTCCAGTTAGCATACAAACAGCAAATACTCTCTACTCCTTCCTTCACTGTAGCAGCGAAAAGAGCGGGTCTCCACTAAACGAAATTATTTAATAAACAGAATGTGGCACTTTTCGTTGTTACAGAAAACACTCTTGAGATAACTTATTTATTACCCTGCCTTTGAGTGCTTTCATCCGCCACATTCCTGAGCTTGACTTTTGACGCGACGCGTTGTCTCACGTGGCGAAATGCTCAGGAACAGCAGTTCATCTCACCCCCCGCTTGAAGATCAAATAACAACAACAACAACAAAATATGTTGAAATACATAACATATCATTCACTTACAACATATCTTAGACGCTAACCCTTCTCGCACAAGGTCAACATGCCTCCTAGAAGGACAGCAAGAGCTGTGTCTGGTGCATCCGCAGTGTCTACCAGTACAGCAGCACCCACTCGATCATCACGAACCAAGAAAGTTGTATCCCCTATACCTACTCCACAACAAGATAGTGACGATGAAAATAACGCTTCACCCCAAGAACAATCAGAAGATGAGGAAGAGGAGGAGGTAAAACCCAAGGTAAAGCGAGGGGCAGCAAGTAAATCAAAAGCAAAGGCAGCCCTTGCACCAAAGAAAAGAGCTACGAAGATGCGTGTCTCCGAAGCTGATTCAACGGTCGGAGCGAAAGAGGAGGAAATGCCTGAAGACGAAGAGGAAGCTATAGAGGCTATAGTTCCTAAGAGCAAGAAGAATACGGCTGTGGTGGAAAACAAAAAGAAGAAGAAGGTTGTTCTATCGGATGACGAGGATGACGCTGAAGAAGAATTACAAGAAGCTCTGGCTGGTAGAGATAGAAGAGCTTCAACAGCTATACCTCCAACTCCATCTTCTACACTTGCTACCCCTTCAGCCAACCATCGAGAAAGGAGTGTTACACCTAAAGCTTCTTTATCCCAAATCCCGGAAACTCCTACACCTGCATCACACGATCAAGTGAATGAACATAGTGATGCTGAATCTAATACGACAGTAAAACTCGATACACCGTCAAAAGAGCAAAATCCTTCTTCATCACGAACCAAAACTCAAACGCAAGGGTATCCACCTTCGACACCTCCACCGACTAGACCTTCACCACCTCAAATATCAGTTGAACCACCACCTGCGCCAACGCCCACAGGCCCTAAACCGAGGTTGACAATCCATAAACTCGTTTTGGTAAATTTCAAATCGTATGCAGGTAGACAAGAAATTGGTCCTTTCCATAAAAGTTTCTCGGCTATAGTAGGTCCAAATGGTAGTGGTAAAAGTAATACTATAGATGCTTTATTATTCGTTTTTGGTTATAGAGCAAGTAAAATGCGTCAAGGTAAACTGAGTGAATTAATCCATAATTCAGCTGGTAAAGAAGGCCTAGAGAATTGTTCAGTGGAAGTATGGTTTAGAGAAATCGTTGATTTGGTAAGTTATATCACTCCATCGCGATTGAACAACTTGGTCCGTTCAGCTGCTCAATTGCATTACTGACATCGTTCAATTTTCGTAGCCCGGTGTAGACAACTTCTTGCTGGTACCCAATTCACAAATCGTTATCTCACGAACTGCATACCGAAATAACTCCTCTAAATACACTATCAATGACAAGACTTCTTCTTTCACAGAAGTCACTACCCTCCTTAAAGGCAAAGGTATTGATTTGGATCATAACCGATTCTTGATTCTCCAGGTGAGCTAAAGCTTCAGGCGAATCAGATGGTACTGGGTACTGACATTCTCCTTGATCTCGTAGGGTGAAGTCGAATCAATCGCACAGATGAAAGCCAAAGCTCAAAACGAACACGAAGATGGACTTTTGGAGTATTTAGAGGATATCATTGGGACTACGAAATACAAAGAACCGATCGAACAAGCCAATTCAGAGGTAGAAACTCTGAATGAGGAAAGAGGTGAAAAGATGAACAGGTTAAGAGTGGTTGAAAGGGAGAAGGCTTCTTTGGAGGTGAGCTATCAAGTTTCCCAAACGGGTTAAACATCGAAGCTGACTATACTTCAATGAGTAGGACAAGAAACGTGAAGCGGAAGATTACTTACGAGATGCGAATGAGCTCACTCGAAAGAAATCTTTGCTATGGCAACATCATATGCATACCTTGCAGAATAATATAGAGATAACCACTAAAGCAATTGTGAGTGCACAGTCCCGCTTTCCATCATTAGACGATATAAGCGCTGATGTCGCTCTTCTTATATAGGAAAACCTTGATTCCGAGCTTGGTAATGAACAAGAACGTAACGCCGACCATCTTTCTAAAATCGGTGATCTACAAAAGGAATATGACGAGAAGCTTGCAGCTTTTGATGAAGTCAAACGATTAACAGACGCCTTGGTTAAAGACTCGAAGAAGTTTGAAAAAGAGGAAGTTGGTTTAGCTGAGAAGAAGAAACACCTTGTCACCAAGCAGAAGAAGTTCAAAAAGTCTATTCAAGAGGTAAGTCCTCGGGATCCTTCACTTGAATTCTGGTTCAACGAATTGTTGCCACGACAGGTAGAAGAACGAATGCTGATAGATTGATCTCTACCTTCAGGACGGCCATGCGAAGTCAGAAGCTCTCTCTGCGATCGATAATCACAACGCCGATCTCGATAGGAATAGAAGTAAAGTAACTGACCTCGAAGAAAAGCTGGAAGCCGAGCAAGGGGAACTTGAGGAAGTTGTCGACAGTCTCAAAGGTAAGTCAGCTATGGGAAAGATCGCGTCGAGATCACAGCTGATTGATATCCGCAAAACATAGACAAAACTGCTGTATTCACCAGTGAGATCGAAATCAAGCAACGTGAACTCGAGCCCTGGACAGCGAAAATAAGCGAAAAGCAATCACTCATTGATGTAGCTACTTCCGAAAGAGATTTGCTTGCTCAAAAAGCTACTTCTATGCAGGATTCCTTGAATGAAGCTAAAGCTATTCTTCAAGCCTTGAAAGATGGTGATGAAGGTAAACATGAAGAATATAATGCTTTGAAAAAGGAGCAAAGTAAAATTAAGAAACAACTTGCTGAAGCTGAAGCCAGGTTACAGGTAAGTAACCTTCTGATCGGCATGGTAAATTGTGCTCATATTTCTATCTAGGATATGAATGCCAGATCTGAACAATTACGAAGCAAGGTTTCTGCTTCAAGACACAAGACTGATGAAGCCAGAGCATCTCTTGCAGCTGATAAGAGCGAAAATGCTGTTTTGGGTAGTTTGAAGAAACTTCGTGATCAAGGTCGTATCAAGGGTTTCCATGTAAGTCGAGGGATATCTCGTCAGTCTGAACAACGCATCTGATATATACTTGAACCAGGGTCGACTTGGTGATCTCGGTGTCATTGACGATAAATACGATGTAGCAGTCACTACAGCTTGTGGAGCTCTCAATAATCTGGTGGTAGACACAGTCGAGCAAGGTCAAGCTTGTATCGAACATCTGCGAAAGGGCAATGTTGGACGAGCATCATTCATGGTACTCGAGAAATTACCTCCTAGGGATTTAGGAAGAATTGAAACACCCGAAAACGTTCCTAGATTGTTCGATCTGATCAAGCCAAAAGATCCGAAATTCGCTCCTGCGTTCTATAAAGGATTACTCAATACTCTAGTTGCTGATAATTTGGTACAAGCTCAAAGCATCGGTTACGGAAAGAAAAGATGGAGGGTCGTGACTTTAGCAGGTCAGTTGATCGATCCATCAGGAACAATGTCCGGAGGTGGAGCAAAAGTATCAAGAGGTGGGATGTCATCGAAATTCTCAGCCGACAAAGTAGCTCCTGAAGTTGTAGCGAGATATGAGAAAGAGACGTCTGCTTCAGAAGAAGAGTTATTGAATTTCCAGAATGAGAAGAAAGAAGTTGAAAAAGAGGCCTCATCTTTGAGAAAGAGAGTGCCGGAGATTGAGATACAGTTGGAAAAGATCGAGTTGGACGTGCAAACTCAACGAAAGAGGATCGAAGAAGGTGAAAAGAGGTTGAAAGAATTATTGTGAGTGATATCGGAGTCCAGCACAGGGCGGACAGGAGAGCTGATCTGTTTGGATGGATAGATTGCAATCTAAACCTGATGCGGCAGATGAGAAACGAATCGCAACACTCGAATCTGAAATTGCAAGTTTGACAAAAGAGACTGAGAAATTACGTCAAAAGTCATCTGGAATAAGTGAACAGATCAAGTCTCTCCAAAACAAGATTTTGGACGTCGGAGGAGTAAGATTGAGAGCCATTCAATCTAAAGTGACGACAACGAAAGGATTATTAGATTTAGCTAATGAATCGATAACCAAAGCTGAAGTTGGACAAGCTAAATCATCGAGAGATTCAGAAAAATTGACTAAATCAATCGAAAAGAATAAATTGGCTTTGGAAGAAGTTGAATCTGAATTGCAAGTTGTCGAAAATGATTTAATGGCAACTTCGACTGATCTAGGTATCATAAGAGAAAAAGTTCAAGAAGCGATGGATGCTACTGAAGATACAAAAGATGCATTACAAGAAAGTAAAAAAGAATTAGATGACAAAATGCAAGGTATAAACGCTTTCCGTGCTTTAGAAGTGAGTCCACAACCTCACTTTAAAATTAATTGTGTGCTCTCGTGTGGATAAGGGGGTAGATACTAATACCGATACTTGGCAATCATAGATGGATATCAAGCAGAAAATAGAAGATAATGCTAGAATACAAAAAGATAGTAAAGATAAATTCAAACATTGGAGGAAGAGACATGAAGAATTGGAACTCGTATATATAGAGTAAGTCAGCTTGCATAAGGATATGGGTGTAATTCAAGCTGACAGATTGAACAGCGAGGAAGAGGAAGAAGAGGAAGAACAAGAAGCAGTTGTGGAGACACCCGCTAAATCCAATGAAGGTGATGCTGCTGCTGCCGACGTCGAAGGGGAAGGAGAGGGAGAAGGCGAGGAAGGGCATGCTGGAAGTGCAAAGAAACCAATCAAGAAGAGAAAAGAGAACTCTACTGAATTAGTTGAATATTCACCTGACGAATTGCGAGAGGTCGATAAGGAACTGTTGAACGCTGAGATCACTGAGCTTGAAGGTAAGTATCAGGCGTCCTCTGCAGCTCGACCACCTTGCCAGGAGACCATGAAAACACAATTCTCAATCCCACTGATGCTTAGCTGACATGAACGTATATGTGAACAGAGGAAATCGGAAAAGCTAGGCCAAACCTGAATATCTTGGCTGAATATCGAAAAAGAGAAGCTGAATTCCTTGATCGTGCAAGAGATATGGAAGCCGTTACGAACGCACGTGATTCAGCCAAGAAAAGATATGATGATTTGAGAAAAGTCAGATTGGATGAATTCATGAGTGGTTTCACGGCTATCAGTTCTAAGTTGAAGGAGATGTATCAGGTGAGTCTAATCACTTTTCCACGATTTGGGTGAACCAGTGTATCTCTGGAGTTGAATGAAGGACGAAGCTGATGACAAGGTCAATTTCAGATGATTACTATGGGTGGTAATGCCGAAATCGAATTGATAGACAGTATGGATCCATTCTCTGAAGGTGAGTTCCCCGTTGCCGTCTTGACGATGGAGAATATCACGCTGATGATGCTTCTTTAGGTGTGGTACTATCTATCATGCCTCCTAAAAAATCTTGGAGAGCCATTGCGAATCTCTCAGGAGGAGAAAAGGTGAGTCCTCCATATATCTTCGGCTCCATATCGCCTCTTCGATGTACTGATATTGTCGTTTTCACAGACCCTCGCTTCACTCGCTTTGGTATTCGCGTTACATGTCTTCAAACCCACTCCACTGTACTTCATGGATGAGATTGATGCAGCATTGGATTTCAAGAACGTTTCCATTGTGGCCAATTACATTCAATCGAAAACCCAAGCTGCTCAATTGTGGGTTTATAATACCTCGTCTTGCCCGTGGAATCCATATGGATAGACGAGAATGAATTGCTGATCTTGATTTTTGGATTGTCATGTAGTATCGTCATTTCATTGAGGAATGATATGTTTGAACTGGCGCATCGATTAGTAGGAATCTACAAGACCTCCAATGTAAGTTTCTTATCTCAGTTCACTATACTCCACTATGTAGTGTTTTAGATTCTGCAATGTACCACATTCAGAGGATGAACAGGCTAACTTGGAATCATCCTACAGTGCACAAAATCAGTAGCAATAGATAATAAAGATCTCAGACTTCAAGCTAGACCTAAACGACCACCTGGAGTACCACCGACTCCAAATAGAATACCTCCGACTCCAGGAAGGACGATCATGTCTACTCCGACGCCGATGCTGAATAGGATGCCTCAAACTCCAAGCACGCAGATCAGGACGAAAGAAGATAATATACCCAATACGCCGAGCACGATAATCGCCTGATAAGCGTATCATCTTATTCAATCCATGAGGTAGAAAGTAATGCAGACTATCAGATAAAGTAGAGTATTATAGATGATGATTATTACATCCGACTGGTCTTATTAACGGTATCTTGGGTATAGGGGATTGGCCATTTTTGGTATTTGGTATAAACCATATATTGTTGTATATTATATTCGTTATGAATTAGGTAATTGACATTTGAGTCAGCAGACGACGCTCAAGTCCCGCTGCTCTGGGTAATGAAGTTGACCATAATTTAGAGCAAAGAAGGGGTAATTTCCAAAATGCATATGCAATGCTAATTATATCAAAACGAATTTATCCTTACTTCTACTTTTGCTCTAAGCATTTCTTTTGACCCTTCGCCTATACCCACTCTCGAGGATTTTTCAACACATCTATCAACTCTGCTTCTCGAGTGCCGGATCCTTCTGTACCTAATGGACACATATATTCCCATCGAGCGGTTTCGGGCAGACTAGGGTGATGTGAGAACGTCAATAATCATACAACTGGGAGGTAGTAGGAAAAACAACTCACCTCATCAAGATACTCTCTATTCTAGCACCAGGGGTATGTAAACCGAATTTTGTACCTCTATCATAAACCAAATTGAATTCGACATATCTACCTCTTCTCAATTGTTGCCACCTTCTTTCCTCTTCGGTCCATTTCCTGTCTTTCTGTTTGTACACTATAGGTACATAAGCAGGTAAGAAAGCACCACTTGCAGATTTGACGAATTCGAACAAGTCATCTTGTGATTTATGCGGCATTGTTGATACTGGAGGTTGATTGATTGGAGAGGAAGTGGTTAAATCATCAAAGAAAATACCACCAACACCCCTTGATTCACCTCTATGATTTATATAAAAGTATTTATCACAAGCGATCTTAAAATCTTTCCAATACCTCTCATCATGTTTATCGCATGCTTTTTTAAGTTCTCCATGAAAATGTATACAGTCTTCAGGATCAAGATATGTTGGAGTCAAGTCTGATCCACCGCCGAACCACCAAGCTTTAGGTGTATTTGCGTTTAGCGGATCTTCAATTTCGAAATATCTATAATTCAGATGGACTGTGGGAACATGTGGATTTCTGGGATGTATTACGATGGATAAACCCGTCGCGAAGAATGGAACTGTTTCTGTTGGTGGTGGTAATGAAGGATGATCAGGTAACATTGCCATTTGAGCTTTGGGTGGTAAGAAACCATGGACGACAGAAACGTTTATACCTGCTTTCTCAAATATTCTACCTCCTGATAAGACACATGATGATCCTTCTCCACCTTCTTTCCTAATCCATGAATCTCTCAAGAATTTAGGTGGTTCAGGTGAAGGTGAAAATGAATTGGGTGATGAAGTAGATTCAATCTCTTCCATCGTATTCACTATATGATCTTGTAATGATTTCACCCAATTCGCCATACGTATACGCATCGGATTCTATATGGTGATGAAATGTGTATCAGCTCCAGCTCGGGTTCGCATACTTATCTGGAAAAGACCTATTGTATCAAAATTGGAAATCACTCACCTTCGGATCATCTTTCTCTATAGCGTTCACAGGTTCCCATGGATAACCATGAGTCTCAATAGCTTCAACAGCAGGTACGCCATCACATTGTACCTACAGTCCAAGCTGTTGTCAGCACGTCCACTCCCACAACCCCGCCTTCGATGCGATACGTCCTCAAGCACAAGATACTTACCGTCCTGGATTCCCTATAGCTCGCTACGACGTTATACAAAATCGCCCCTGTGAAGCCTACTGCAGCAGAACCCGCAAGAGACTTCCATTGAGATCGAGATGCGTTTGACGTAGGAGTTGAGTAAACTCTCTTACTCATTTGACCAAAGGTGCTGGCGGTGGTCCGGGGAGATGACCGAGAGAGGGTGGGTCGAGCAGCTCTTAGAGCCGCTATTCGCAGTGACATCCTGGGTTGGTTTTTTCTCTTGTTTCTTTTCTTTGCTTCGAGCTGCCAGAAAGAGATGGGGGGGATAATATCTCAGGAATCTAAGATTGCAGATGGGTTTTATGCATTGACAGGATCAAGGAAAATACCGGAACATGTTATATGACATTATTGTTAAGTTGCACCATCCCATTTTCCCCGGTACACTCCGATTCATTATTGCTGGTTGGGGCCCCACGTGACCCACCAAGACGCCATGCGCACAGACCCACGCGGCTATTTCGGCAGTAGCAAACTACTACTCGGTAGCTGGTAAAAGTTGAGATATTCCGATCATCATCACCATGAATAGGCATCTCTCTTCCAATTAAGATCCCAGACATCTCAAGGTGCTGATCGGTACTGCGTTGTGACATATTATAACCACACCAAATGCTGTCCGCTGCTATACGAGTGATAGCTCGTTCAGCTACTATACAGCTTGAAGAGATAGCTGCTCTGTCAGCTACATCATCCAATTCCAATAAAGGCAAAGGGAAAGCCGTCGATCAACCCATTGAGACATTGACAGAATCATCAGAACGATGTAAAGCTGAATATACTGGATCAACTCTTACTGCACACTTGGCGGAGTTTTGTGAAGATCGATTATCACCACTCGATAGATTAATACATCAAGCTCCTAGATCACCTCCACCACCCGCACCACCTACACATCCAGATAGACATATCGAAGCTGAACAATCCAGAACTAAAGGTATATCTCCATCTGCACCTGCCCCCGTCAAGAGATACAAACCCATGATTGGAAATTCATACAGTAAACCACCTACGACACATCCTCCAAATTCAGTAGGATCAAGTTTAGATGAATTAATTAGAAATTCACCTAGAACACCTCCTCCACCTGCTCCGTCAACTCACCCTGATAGGCATATCGAAGCTGAACTATCGAGGAACAAGAGGAAAGATGCTTCCTCTTCTACTTCTTCAATTACCCTTATACGGTCGAATATTGAAAGGCAAAGAGTGGAAAAAGAAAAGAAGATAAATCGCCCTAAACCAAAATCAATAGGTGATAAAGGAGGTTTATCACTCGATCAATTAATAAGGAATTCGCCTCATACTCTACCACCTGCAGCACCAAGTACACATCCTGATAGAAAGATAGAAAAAGAATCGGCAACTAAACCTGGTAATTTGGAACCTATACCAAAGTCATCACCTCCACCTCAAGAGGTCAGACCTGATGTGATGGAAGCAGTGAAACCTAATTCGGAAACGCCGAAACCATTAGAAGACGTCAAATCTGATATGGTCAAAGATGTGAATATCATCTTGGAAAATTCAAACCCACCAAAGGAGCAGTTAGCCACAAGCCCACTATTATCCGAAGCTGCTACCACAGCGGACCCAATAGACACAGTAGATGGTATAGAAAACCTCGGGGCTGATCCCACCACTATAAAATCACAGATAGACGAGGATGATGTCAGTCTTCTTTTTTGACATTCGCAATAGCGTCATTGATCTATGCTGATCATGTGTTATAGATACCTGTGGTGTTGCGTGCTTCTAAAGTACCTTCATCGAGACTAGGTAGATTGTTCCATTATGGATGTGAGTCATCAAATTTTGACTCTTTGTAGCAGCTTGTCGGGCGGAGAAGACTGATCTTGTCATTATTTTGACTAGCCCTGGCTGCGTCTCTCTCTATCGGTGCCGCATCAGAGTCAATCAGACGGACTACTGGAGGAACCAAGAATTCTGGAAGCGTTTTCATGAGTGATGCGAATATCAGAAGATTGGTAGCTACGCTAGGTAGAATGAGAGGAGCAGCTTTAAAGTTAGGTCAATTCATGAGTATACAAGGTGAGTTTATCAACTTGACTTGGGAGGCACTTCGAATGAAGGAGGAAGATTGATAGTGACTCCCGCAGACAACCACATGCTACCGCCCGAGATCGAGAAGGTACTGCAGCAAGTTCAAGCTCACGCAAACTACATGCCTGATTGGCAAATGGAGGTGAGTAACTGGCCGATCGTTATTCGTGCTTCGTAGGCTGAAAACGATGTCTCGTGACTACAGAAAGTGATGCGAGAAGAATTTGGATCAGAATGGCAATCCTTGTTCTCATCTTTTGACCGAACGCCAATCGCTTCAGCATCAATAGGACAAGTTCATCGAGCTACATTAGCATCTGATTCTACAGCTGTAGCAGTGAAAATACAATTTCCGGGTGTCGCCTCGTCCATCGAATCTGATTTAAATAATCTCTCACTCTTACTTCGTTCATCAGCTTTATTACCCAAAGGTCTTTATCTGCAGAATACAATAGCGGTAATGAGAAGAGAACTACAGGATGAATGTGATTATGTTAAAGAAGCTTCTGCAGGTAGAAGATTTGAAGACTTCTTGAAGGATGATACTTACTTTGATGTACCTAAAGTCATAGAAGAAGCTACTACGGGGAAAATATTGACTACTCAATGGATGGACGGGAAACCATTAAGTAGAGTGAAAGGTCTATCTCAAGAAACAAGAGATAGGGTAAGTGGGATGGGATTGTTTTGGTTTTTCACCAATCTAGATGTTTCTCATTTGAGAAAGAAAAGATCACAATCTCCATATATCTCGTCTTTGGGATGTCACTGATCTTTCGATATGTTGTACATAGATCGGTACAAATATCCTTCGATTATGTTTGATGGAATTATTCCAATTCCGATTCATGCAGACTGATCCTAATTGGGCGAACTTCCTTTATACCACTACGAATTCTGTTGGACCCAATGGAGAAGGTATCCAACTGATTGATTTTGGTGCTTCGAGGGAGTATACAAAGGAATTCATGGATGGTTGGTATAGGTTATTGAAGAGTTGTTTAGAAGGCGATAGGGTTAAAATGAAAGAGGAAAGCTTAAGTTTAGGTTATTTGACTGGAGAAGAGAATGATGTGAGTTATACCATTCCAACTAATCTGATCGTGATTCGAAGATGGCGGGAGACTGATGGCGTTCATATAATTGTTAGGTCATGGTGGAAGCGCATTTAGATTCAATGGCATTAGTAGCTAGTAAGTCGACCGAAGAAATGATTAAATCTAGGATAAAGACAGTTGATTAACGTTGACTCTTGGTTTTCCAGGCCCCTTTTCATATCCGGGCAAATACCCATTCGCGCAGCAAACCATAACGGATTCCATAAGAGGTCTTATACCCATAATGCTGAAACATCGATTAACACCGCCACCCCAGGAAACATACTCTTTAAATAGGAAATTGAGCGGAGCATTCTTGATGTGTGCTAAATTAGGAGCCAACGTAGATTGTACGAAACTCTGGGAGGACGTCGTAGGTGGATACAAGGAAGGATAAACGGGGCAATATATACAATAAACACAGTGGCAAATGATCGATCAATCGGGTCGGATCACCGCAGCGCTCTCGTGTCAAATTGGCACATGGTAATCCCATGATAGGTAGGATGAGAGACAGGGAGACGTTCCTACAATGAACCTGCAAAGCCATAGTGACGAAAAAAAGACAGAAGGATGCAAAGACACTGGGATTCATTTGTCACAAGATAATCCATAGATCATTATCATGCAGTGTCAGCATAGCATAGTACAGAAAGAAACCATTTCGTACAGTATACCTCATTGTGAGATGACCACCGCTGTCACAATGTCTGCGTGATTGAAGCTCTAAAAGGTAGGTTATCGATGGTCTATCAGAGCTATCAATGACACTGCCCGAGTACTGCACCACTTACACTCGATACTTCGAACCTATTTTGTTCCTTCCATCCTTTTCCTTCTTCGTACTCGAGCGTGCGAAGATATGGCGTGGATGGTGCTTTTCGCAGATCCATTATCCATTGTTCGAGGTCTGGACCGTGTCTTGATCATGACAAAAGATTGCGCATACATGGTTATCGTCAGCCTGCAGAAGGCGAGGTCTATTCTACTGTCCAACTTCTCAAGACTACCTTCTGACTAAATTACTAGAGGGGTGGAAGTGACGATCAACCTTGATAGCGAAAGATAGAGTACACGTACTAAGCTCTCTATTTCCGACCATTGATCCGAAGTAAACTAAATCCTGGTCTTGTTCATTTGATCACTACGAGTTCAAAGTCAAACAAAGATGCTAGACTTGGCGACTGAAAATTGTCTGAGTGAGTGCTTGGCATGATGACTTCGTGTTCCCTCATTTCCCGGAAGGATATCGTATTGTATCGTATTGTAATCATTGCTTTTGTATCGTCGATGAGTGATATTACTGACTTATCACCTTTTGCCTTTTTCGTATTTCGTAGGGATAGTAAATCAAGACATTTTAATCAATTATTATAGTTTATCTAGACCCAGAAGTAAATCATATAGAGAAACCAGTACAACTATCAAAGAGCAAATAAGCGAAGCTGTTACGACCACCAGACAGACATACTCATGTTCAACTATTCAATCTGATGAAAATACTCAATCCGAGCGATTTATGGATCCTGATATCGTGTATTCGTATCTCAAACAAATTGAAAATACTGTTCAAGAACGTGATAAAGTCTTCGACGATAGTAACACTGTTGAAAGTGAGTTCTCCACTGAAATCTTCCCTAAATCTCCCTGATTCCAAGAATACGTGCGGTACTGATAGATCCGAATATGGGATAGATTTGCTGGCTGATACAAGGGAAAGATTCGCCAAAGAGACCTTGTCCGTTTCCAAGTATGATTCCGGTGCTAGTTTCCCTAAGATTCCAGGACTTAGCAATGATGATAGAGAGTCTACATGGCCCGAACAGAACCAGTAGGCGAAGTAGTCATTTCATATGTGTACACTCATATAGTAAAGGAGAAAAGCTCTTGAATGGGTCGATTGTGTTCAGCTCGAGGGTAACAACCAACCATGTATTTCCGCCAAAGGTCATACGTTTTATTTACATATCCAAAACGATTGAACCGAAAGATCACTATATCGTACTACTTACAACAGATGATATTACAAATGGTATTACATTACGAGTTGTCGTCTGCGAAATGGGAGTTTGGCCCACGCCCTCCTCGCTTGCCGTGCTCTTTCTCAGAAGTCAAAGAGGGATTCGAACTGATTCAACAGGCGTTAGGTTCGACTTCTTCGACAGATCGACTATAAGGGTCTTACCTTTTTTATGGATCCAGGACGCGATTGTGGCTGGGTCGCGTCTTCCTCTTCTTCATTTGCCAATTCATCAAATTCGTCATCATCAGGATTGGCTTCTGAATCATTCATTTTCGTTTTACCTTTTGATGAACTAGCTTGACCCTTTGATGGACTACGCGAATTTCGTAAAGAAGGTTGTTTGACAGGCGACGATGATCGTTTCTTCGGAGAAAGTTGTCCTTTAGATGGAGAACGCCGATTGACCGACTGGTTGGAGGGATTATCGATTGTACTATCCCAGATCAATCCGGAATGATCGGTCGTCTCATCACTGTGGGAATCTACTACCCAACTAGCATGTGACTTTTTGCTCTTGTCTCCTGAAGTGGTGACTTCGTCGGTAGATTTTGGTGGAGATGGATTATTGCTTTTATTAGGTGAAATTGGATTTTCGTGAGGAGATTGACGATTTGAAGATTGTCCCGCTCTTTCTTGTACTTCTTCCGTATATCCTTCTTGGAATAGCTGAGAGCGCGAGAACTCTTCCTCCATTTCCTTCTCATCTTCCAGAGCAGCGTCATTCAATGCCTCGTCAAAATCTATATCTAGACCAGCGGCCTCAAGAAGCTGTTGCTGACTCATTCGCACGACTTGACTTTTCTGCGGAGATGTATGATTCTCTTGTGAACCCAGTCGCTGCGAGCCGCCAGGGATGAAAAGAGGTTCCGAGGTCTGTTTCACATTCTGAGTTGCGTTGGCAATTGGTCCTGTGTGTACTTGCGATCTCGTGTCTTCCTGCGAAGCAGATACGTGGTCAGGACGAGGTCGACGATTGTCCAATTCTTGTTGTTGTTGTGACTTTGAAGGACCCGACGAAGCATTGGTGGGCAAAGGAAGATAAACATCTATCATAGTTTCTTGAGCTGGAGCCAAATTGAGACTTGATCTCTTCCTTGATTGACTTGGAGCTTCGGATCCCTTTCTCTTCCTATTACTGGAAGTACTCATTTGTGAGTCAGTCCTTGCAGGAGGAGGAGGTAGTTGTTGTTGAGGAGCATCGCTATCTGACCGTTTAATATCCACAGGAGATGATCGCGTATCTGTAAATGCTTCACAAGCCGTAGTAGCAATTGCACAAAATATGGAGAAGTTTTCGAACTCTTCATCGAGGCTTGTGAGAGTCAGCGGTTGACCTGGAGTCGAAAATGAAACGTTCAAGGTTGCGGAAAGCTGTTCAGCAAGCATCAAAGTGCCCTACGTGAAACCGCCATCTGATCAGCTGGTGTGAATTGAACAGAGAGGTCGAGACAGCTGGCTTACTCTAAATTCTTTCATGGGTAAAGTCAGATCAACCCTATCTCCTACCACTTCATAATCTTGAAATTCCTCTGTATCTACTTTGATCTCGGTACATAAACCACCACCGCCCATTCCTTCCCATGACTTCATCCTCACTTCATTTTTGGTGAACATCCATCCTAACTGATCTGTACCACCCGAAGTGGAATTTCCAGGATAAGCTGATCCGCTTGAGATGGCGAAGTTATCCAGCCAATCCCTCAATGTTCGAGTCGCGATCACAAAACCCGACGGTGTAGTATTTGGGTCGACGTCTGCTCTTAGAAAGTCTGATGCTCCGAGATGAAGCGAATGCTTTTTCGTAACACCTAAGAAGTGTATAATTGCGGTCGTCACTACGAGCATAATGATGAACGCGGGACCAACTCACCATGCTTGCATACCAATCTAACAATTAATTTAGCTTCAATACCCATTCTAGCATCTTCATCATCAGAATAATCATCCTCATCTCCGTGAACCCTATGTGCATTTTCCTTATGTCCATTTTGACTTCCCGCTGTGGAGGAGATAGTAGTATTCCTTTCTCCTCGTTTACGATGTTGAGGCGGATGTAAATCGTTTGAAGGATCGATTATTTTCAGATCTAGTCGATTGACTGTATTGATTTGTGCTTGTTTACCTAATACGACTAGGACAGACTGAGAGATTCATATGAGCTCACGTCCTAGGCAACAAGAATAATCATTGGTGGTTGAGCTCACTTTCACTAATAATCTACATTTCACACCTCTTGATCCGGTATGATCCCATCTACAGAAAAAGCTTTTGTCGAGCTTGAAAAGGCAGAATGCGGATTTCGACGAATTGGTCGCAGACATTTCCCACTATAGAGCACGAAGAGCCTCAGCATGATCTAAAGAGAAAAGGAAGGAAGGAAAAATGATCAGGCCATTTAGGCAGAGAGAAAAGATCCAGATTGTAACGATTCGAAAAGACATAGTGAATGAAAGTGAGGACGTAGTTTAGCTTACAATCTTTGAGGTGGCATGTATATTCAAGTCATCTCCATACTTCGCTGCGCACTGGAGCAAGCGCATGAAAGCTGTTACGTAGCCAGTGAGTCAGCGAGGGACGAGGAATGTCAAAAAGGGAGATTTCATAGGAGGAACGAGCGGGACAGTAGATTGATAGCTCACTCTTGATATTTTCACCCTTGACAGATGCGTCCATGGTGACTCTCCCCTTCCGCAAGCACCTTGTGGCTTCTTCCAGGAGATGGAAAACTATGATAGAAGAAGAAGGATGAAGATGAGAAGATGTCGCCAATATTTCCAGATACATGATTGATTTAATGTTTTTCCACCAGTTGACGTGTGTTTTGGCATTCCGACGGAAACTCCCATTCATTCCCCCACTTTCATCCCCCACTTGTAGAATATCTTTCATACTTTCATCCCCCCAACACGACATGCAACACAGATTCTGACAACGGAGAGCCGACTAACGAGGCAAAATGACATACAGCATCATGAAAGTAAAGAATAGTGTACAACCCATGCTTGAAGTATCTACCTATATAGGCTCAGATACATTGCTTCTCACTCTATAGCCTTGTCTTTCTTCTTCTTGTCACCCTTCTTCTTTCTTTTCACTTTGACAACTTCTATCTCACTAGTTGCTGTGATTGGAATATCTCTATCATCGATTTTTGCCTCTTTCTCCTCATCATCACCGACGTTGTATTCTTCAAATCTACCTGAACCTCTTATTGAAGAAAATGAAGAACTCAAATCAACAGCTGCTAATCCAGAAGAAGCCGTTCTTTCCAATTGGTTCGATTTCAACGTATCTGGAGGTGGTAAAATAGTTCCTTCAGGTAATTCACCAGTCCTATCGAATTCAGGTGGTGGAGCTGGATTTTTCTTCGACTTCGTTTTACCTTTTATCTTCGAACTCGATCTTGAGGTCGATTTGGTCTCTATTGGTTCTTCTGGCAAGTCTGAATCATCGAGTTTGACAATTGGAATCTCATCTATATCTTCCTCTTCTTGTAGATCATCATTTTTATCGTATAGGTAGTATGGATCATCTTTCTGTTTTGCCTTTCTTGCCGCGCGTCGCTGAGTATTTCACTCAAACATCAGTGCCATCATCTTCGTTGGCTACAGCCTCGAACACTCTCGAGGTTTGACGCAACTTACCCTTGCTCTTTCCTCCTTACTTTCACCATCCCTCTTTTTCCCCTTCTTCTCTTGCTCTCTTAGCACTCTCCGCAGCTCTTCCATACCTTCACTTCCCCCTTCGCCTAGATCTATAACTTTCTCATCTTCACTGTTCTCCTCCTCTGCGTCTTGTAGATCGAGTTCACCAAATCCACCTCCTGGTACAATTTCAATATCTAAATTAAGCCCTTCAGGTATACGTACAGCTTCCTGTGCTTTATAAGCTACAGCATTCAATTCGTGTGCAGTGAATAAAGGTTCTAACAAAAATAGGGATTTTGGATATGGTGGAGTCGAGGCATCTCCATTGGACCCGTTGGAATCTGCAAAACCATCTTCCATGTCTGGCATATCGTTGACAGAAGTGGAAGTAGGTTTCTTGGCAGGTGGAATATGGTTTGTCAGATCTGCTTGAACGAAATTCAACAGTTGTGTGAGCTCGAAAGCTCTTTCTTGAATCTCCATCTCTCCCATTGTCAAGAATGGTTCTAAGCCAGATTTGATAGAAGCGACCAAAGCTTTTGCTTCATCATGTTTTTCTGAGGACCACGACGACGATACTGTTGCTGCATAATGACCAAAAATCTTAGCTGTTGCGTGGAGTGAAAGGGAGATAAGGGTTGACGAGGAGAGGTGAAGAGTCGGCGAAAGTATAGACGATATTGCACTTAGAGGAGAAGATAGATAGCTTGGGTGTGAGATTGTAAGCTATCGTTGTTCATCTGTCATTGAAGCAGGAATTTACCAGCTCACCTGGAATATTCTCCACATACCCACACTGCAGCTTCCAACAATCCATCTTCTCCCGTTCCACTTCTTCCCCTTTCCCTGAAATCCTCATCACCAATCACCTTCTCTAGTACGCCCACAGCGTATTCTCGAGCACTTTTCACTCTCCCCACAACATCTGATACAAGTCTCTTGATTTCTGTCCCAACATTTACATGACTTACATAAGCCAGATCTACAAGTACCGATATCACCCACTCAAAATCTGTGACGTTGATGTAGGTATCTGTTGAGATGATTGAAAGTAGTCTCTGTGTGAGAAGAAGTCTATACGCAGGAGAAAGCGATACGGAAGTTGATGTTATTGCTGGATCTTTGGAAGCTGTAGATGATAGTTGATTTGCAATAGCGGTCAGAGATGCTACTGCGGAAGGTAGAGTAGATGTATTGGTTTCCGACGGGGCCAAATGTGAGAGTAATTGATCTGCTATGGTTTGTAGATTGTCTCGGTCGACCTGTGGAGTTCATAATTGTTTAGCCAATGATCTATAAAAAGTTGGATGTGACATACCATTGAGGTGACCAACTCTAATGCTCTCATACGGATTGATACATCAGGATCATCTAAACTTTGCATTATTTCATCTTGATATTCAGCTACCATCGCAGGATGAGTAGGAATAATCTTGACCATTGCTAATAAAGCGATGTAGCGTACTAGAAGATGGTATCAAGTAAGGGCGGGCTCCGCACGGTCTCGTATCGATAAACTCACAATTCTGATCACCCCCTTCGTCCCTCAGGTAACCACCAAGTTTCTCCACACAGACTCTAGCTAAAGCCTCTCCTTCTGCTCTGTCGGGGTCCAGCATTCCTCCTACTATACATGTTCTCACGCATTCATATAGTAATGATATTGCTGATGTCGATGATATCAAAGATGTAATTGGAGGCAAGAGTTTCCTAACTAATCTAGGTTCTAGCGGTGTCAATATAGCGAACTATCATCCGAAATCACGACTCATTAGCTTTTCCTCATCCCCTCCGAAGTGAACGACACAAAAGCGAATTTCTGAAAGATATTTGTGTTCTATGAAAGAATCTCACCAGTTTGACAACTTTGATCAACATCCAGTTATTGCTACTACCCGTTAAGATTGAGAATAATTCCGGAGCTAAAGGCAAATAGTTTTTTCCGCCTTGTCTTTTAGCTAATTCCATGACAACACCAACTGTTGCACCAACAACACCTTGATCTGAATCTTGTAGCCTTTCTCTCAAACGTGGGAACCCTTCTCTCAAGCCCTCAGGAAACGCTTCCCAGCATGGAAGCAAACATAGTACAGCACGTTTACGTATTCGAGCAGATGAATGTGTTAAAAGATGTAGTAGGTCAGGATGAAGAGTTGTAGATAATGATGGGGAAAGTGATAAGAGGTGAGGGAGTGCTGTAAGTGGTAATGGAGGTAATGGGACATAAGGTGACATCAAATCCTATTTCAACGATTGTCAGTATTTAGGAATATATCAGTCAAGGTTCTTGGGGTCACATACCTTTTTGATACCATTGACGGTCAATACAACTTCTTCAGTATCGCCCGAGAAAGCCATTGGAGCAGCGAGATATCCAATTTCTATGGAGCATCGAGCGGATATAAGCTGTGGTCACTCAGATATGCTTGAGAATCATGATAGCTCACGTTTCAGATGATATCTAGGCGAGCTCATAACTTCCACAACATGAAACGCGAATTCAGGAGGTGCAGGTATTGGATAAAGCATCATTAACTATACGTCATGTAACCTTATCAGCTGAAAGTTCCGCTGAGCTTTGGAGGAATGGGAGTTGAAATAGTAGTATCAAAGGGCTTACATAACATATTTTCAATACACCTTCAGCTTTCAAAGCCATATCTTTCCCCTTCAATTCGGAACGTATCTCAACTATCGCTTCGGAAAGGAAAGCATCTTCTTGAGCTTTTGAAGATGCTTTGTGGGCCCTCAAACCTCTGATGAGATCCTGTAATGTTCGCTCGAACATCTTGACCTTCCTCTTTCGTCAATCTGCTTCCCTAGTCCTTTCGTGATAGGAGAAGATATGTCTGGTGTAATTGAAACAGAACAGGCAACTAATCCCACTCAGAGTAACTCTTGATGATGATGACAATGACTTTGTACGGTGAGGATGAATGAATGGCGGCGATCACCGAAAAGAAGAAGAAACCAAGATTCAAAAAGTGGACAGAAAGTCGCAAATAAGATGACGAAGAGGAGGTTATTATCGATCATATCTGATATCACTTCGTCAACTCACTGTCAGACCCAAGATCTCTCAACAAGGAGCTCGCAGCGAAATTATCAACCAGATTATACCTGACAATTTCATCTTCCGGTGACCACCAGGAATCAATCACTGTTCCTCCTTGATCGGACAATTGTCATCCTTGCTCATCTGTTGTAAGGAGTAGTCGAAATGGACGTACCTCGAGTGGTACGGACTCATATATCTTCTTCTGAGCTAGATCCCCCTCAAGACCTTGTAGATGGTATGTAAGGTCTCAAATCATGCTTTTGAATGCTATCGATTGAAGTTTCAGCTAATCTATTCCCCACATACAGCCGTTAATAATGGTCATGTAGGATTACTGGAAATAGTAAAAGCTTTGGGAGAATATCTGACTTCTACAGAGGACGATGTACGGTTGAAAGGTGAGTGACATTCAGCCCCCCGGCTCACGCCTCTAGAGATGTTCAACTGATAGGACTTCCTAGGTTTGACGTTCTTGTCAAATACGTTGAAAGCAGTTAATCCAGCTAAAATAAATAGACAAGCTAGTAAGTATTTTGTTATACTCGATTCTCATCAATGAGCATCCAACGAGGACCGAAGATCATCGTTTGACTAATGGATATTGACTCAATTCGGCGTTTTTAGCTCAAACACTAACCAATTTCTACTTGTCCAAACTTGATGATTTCGATTCACTTCCTCCTGCTTTGGGTGGTTTAACTGTATTATCGAAATTATCTACCTTTGACGATGACGCCGCTGTAGAGGTATACAAAGGGTGAGTGTCTAGCTATATCAGTCTGGACCAATGTTTCCATGAGCTGACAATATCGTTTCGTTTAGACTGGTGGAGAATGTGAATATGAAGTCATATATGCAAGCGACGAGACATTTAGTATATGTTTTATTCGATAGTTTATTGGCAACTCATAGAAATGGTAAATCATTCACTCTCTCCTTTCTTTCTCATGTTCATAAGAGCTATCCTCGCTGATAATGACTGGTCGTACGATATAGCTTTAAAGGCAATGGGAACAGCTTTTATAAACAGTTATACTAAAATGGTTGATGGAGAGAAAGATCCAAGAAATCTGATGCTCTTGTTCTCCATCGATAGAGTCATCTTATTAGAATTTGATGTAAAGGATCGCATAGAGGTAAGATCACTATTCTAAACTTTTCGCGAGGCGACTTCAGCTGATTGGATTATGTACATGTGAATAGGACTTCTTCGATATAACATTTTGTTATTTCCCAATAACGTTTCGACCACCTCCCAATGATCCGTATGGAATAACGGCGGATGATCTGAAGCTGGCCCTAAGAAATTGTATGGCTTCTTCTTCGCATTTCGCAAGAATGGCTCTACCTTTATTCTTGGAGAAATTCTCTACTCTTACTGGACCAAGTATGGTAGGTTCATTCAATTTGCACGCATCTGTATAAGCTAATGAATCATGATTCGGGCATGGATAGAAAGATCTGCAGTTGACAATCGCAGCCTGCTTACCTGTATATGGGCCTGAAGCAGTCAGAGAAAGGGGGGGTGAGTTGTGGGAAGGTATCAAAACAGAGGTATGTATAGACCTACGCTTCTGTACCCCTTGGCCAGATAATGACGATACCATGGTTCAACAGATTCTTTATTCCTCGGATACAGCGATTGAGGCAGCAGCTTTATCCGCCCTGGAAGCGCTGATACGTACGCTATACCCAACAAATCAAGATGCTCCTTCAGGTTTAGCACAAGATTTCATCAAAGAATGCTTGGAAATCCTAAATGAGCCAGAGAAAAGTCAAGCAGTAGCAGCAACGAAAATACTAGCAGCCATATTCCGTGCTTCTCGTAAGTAGCCTAGAGAATCAAGCGAACCAAATTGCAGCTACTAATTGAAATGCATGCTGAATAGCTTCAGCTGGTAAATTTGCTTTATCGCAAACTTTCCCTCAACTTTTCCGACAATTCAACTCCCCTTCTCTGCCATCACATCGAGCACCCATCCTCTCCACCATTTCATCCCTCCTCGTTGCAGTTCAATCAGTCTACTCCTCACCGTCGAGCCAAAGGTCACAAAGTCAAGAAAAAGCTTTGGACCCTTACCGGGACGGGATATTAGATGTACTCCGAGAAGGTCTGAGGACTAGCGGATTGAGAGAACCTTCCATCAAGGGATGTACTGCCTGTGTGCAAATACCTGGATTTTGGTCGAAAGAAGATGTAGAGGATGTTGTTAGAGGCTTAGATGATGTTTTAGTGAATGATTCCGAGCCTGAGATAAGGCCAGAAGTGATCAGATCTCTTACGACTATATCAACCCTACAACCTACAATCATCGAGTCACTCACTTTACCATTACTTTTCCATAACCTACCAGATTCAGCCCCTTCAGCATCAGACCATACAGCAAGAGAGAAATATCGATCAATACTCTCATCACTGGAAGAATTATGTGTTCAACCAGCTTTATTCCAAACTTTGGTGATTAGAATAACAACGAAACTTGATTTACTGTCATCGTCCAGAAATTCGGGCGCCCATGGAGGGGAAGAAGAAATGGGTGAATTCGACTTGAGGGAATGTAATATAGCATACGCTTGGGATCTCTTGCATACTCTTCAGGGAGTGATAGAAAAGAAGATTCAGGAAAAACATACAGACCTAGCAAGATATTTCGATCAAATCATACCTAGATTATGGACTTTATTAATCTCAGCTGCATTACCGAAAATAGGTGACGAGAAACCCCTCTTCAGAGATAGGAGATTAATTGGATTAGTGGCTAAACTAGGTGAAGGTCTGATCTGGGAATTGAATCCTGAGTAAGTTCAGCTTTCTTCTTCGTCTTGTCATGGTAACGTAGATAATCTAAATGAGGTATGTACATAGGCGTCAAGGTAAATGGATAACGGCAGTATATCAGGCTTTCGAAAAGGGAGACTGGACAGGTGTAGTTCATGATCGATCTCAAATAGGATCAGGTGGTTCACCATTGAGAGTGAGTCAACTGCTGAACGTCAATCTCGAATCCAGCTAATAATGCTTGCAGAATGGAGCTTCATCATCGGAACAGGACTTGATAGCTCTTTACGCCGGTACTGTACAGGGGTTGAAAGGGGACGTGAGTTAGATTCCTCATTCACGTCCAATGAACCATAAAATATAACTGATTTTCTGGTCTAGACTTCCTTGCCGTTCACTTCTGCTGCGGAGTTCTTGAGTTCCAAGGTACACTGGACAATCAATGTAGCTAGAGATGGGTGGCAAGTCAAGGGGGCTCTAGACCTAATTTGTTCTCTTGTGAACAAGCGGGAAACAGGTCAGCATCCCTTCTTGCTCCTGCTTATCTACTAGTATATCACGCTGACTGAGGATAATGATAGAATTGAAAGACTCGCTAGAAACTATAGTGGACAGTGTATGGTCAGTCGAGATACAGGATACTTCCAAGGATGTAGAAATAAGACACAGGGGTCTATCGGTGTACTTAAATGTGAGTTTTAGCTGTTAGGACACGCAGTCTGCGTACAGCTGACCACGAAATTTCGGTAGATCGTCAAAGCTTTATCTCTTCTCCGTTTACCATTAGCGTACTCTGCATTGGAAAAAGTCATTGACATATTGAGTCTTTCAAATCTTGATCCGGAATTTGTACCGCACGCAGCAGCCGGCTTTGGAATATTAGCTCAAGGTAAAGGCAAAGGACATCTGACTTCGAAGGTCAGTTGATTGGAACTTCTTTGTAACGAGGAACAGCATAGCTGACTCTGCTGAATAGTTATTGTACGCGCAAAAATTGTGGAATTACGTATTGCCGAAATTAATAGATGGTGACAAAGAGGCTTCTGGTAAGTTGACTATCGCAGCATAAGCGGAAAATATAGCTGACAGTACGGTACAGGTAAAGGTCGATTGGTTTATTTGGTAGCTTTTGCAAGTCTTTTACCACTCGTTCCAGCTTCTTTGTGCCTTGCAGACTTGAACACTGTGAGTAACAGCATCGCCCCCTCACGTTTGTACGTCATTCCGTGCTACGTGTCTGACCATCACTATCACTCTCCGTGATCATAGATTCTACCTTTGATATTACGTTCATTGTCCCTTCCTGATCCTCAACAACGTATCAACGCGATAACAACTCTAGTCTCGATACTTGAAACCGCGACTGATTCGAAAGAAGTCGATAAAGCTATACATGGCAATGCCGAAGTGATGGTTGATTCTTTACTGAAAAGTGCGGTCAGGCAAGATAGCCTACCTACCTCAGGCGTAAGTCATGCTTCTCTCTGAGATTCTTGAAAAGAACTCAGTCATTAGGCTCTACCGTTAATGTTTCTCGCTGACTATCCATGTGGATTGTGAATTTCGATCGAGCAGAAAGCACGTTCAATAGCTCTATCATGTCTCTCCTTGTTCCCCGATGTAATAAGATTCGAATCTTTACACAATTATAAAAGTATAGTCGTTAGAGAATTGGGTAAAACGCTAGATGATCCATTAAGAAACGTGCGGAAAGAAGCGGTTGAATGTAGAGCCAAATGGTACAAGTATGGGAATGCCACGTAGTCATTGTCGAGCATCATATGTATTCGATGGCCTTGCACGTTTCAGTCCTGTCTGATCATGTTAAGAGACAGAGATATCGTCAAAGAGGTGTTCGAAAAGCACCTGACAAGAGTTGATGATGGAATGATATTCAGGGTGCTACTACCCCGCTCATAACCCCGCTCCTTCACCGCTGTCACACGCGCCTTCACCGTCATACACCAACTCATTCTCTCTCTCCCCTTTCACTACCTCGTCAAACACTGCAACACTCTTACTTCTCACTTCTCCTACCAGCTTGAGTCAGGATACAGTGACACTGAGTCAGCGTCACCACAGTAGAATTCAAGCCATAATGGCACCCGTTACTCTTCCGCCTTCTTTCTACAACTCGTTCTGGTCGCCTGACTATCGCTCGGGCCTTGAAGTGCTGTTCAAGTCGTTGGAGCAGGTGAGTTGGACTGTCAAATGATCATGAGAGAGAAGAGTCCTCCTGGTCAGGTATCATGGTATCATCCTTAGTGTATCTGGCAGATAGTGTGCAGATGCAGACTGTTTGGGAATGTTAATACTGACTCTACTGTCGAATTCGTAGGGCTGTCTGGAAGATGATGATGTTGACGTATTCATCGAGGTATGTTTGACGTTCTCACTGTATCTTACACCTCTTTACGATCAAAACACAGCTGATAAGCTTCATATATCATTCTGTGGTAGTCGCAAATACGTTCACATAACACTCTCGCACAATCACTCCTGAATCCCCCGTTACCAACTACATCGCCCGAATCATCATCTTCGTTACAACATACACTCTTATCACTCAGAGGAGCATCTTCGGCCAGAGGTCAAGCTCATAGAGCCTTAGCACAAGAGTTAGAATCGCGCGTTTTGGCGGGGTTTAGAGCTTGGAAAGAAAGACATCAAGTAAGAGTCAAAGAAGCTAAAAATGACATGCTGGGTAAAGGCGGTGTTGTAAGTTTCTGGGAAAAAGAAAATGGAAAATTGAACAATGTGAGTATCTCATCTATCCCTGTCATCTAATTAGGGTCAAGCAAGAACCGCTGAAAAGAAACTGATGTTGACTCCTCGTCTCCTTATGCATCAGCTACATCAAACTTATATCAATAAAACTAGAACTGCAGATGACAGTGAAGACGAGTAAGTTATATTACCTGTCGCTCAGAGAGAAGGAGCTGATTCCTTCATTTCCTGCTTCGTTCAGTGCCAAATTTGCCCCTGCAACAGCTCGTTCTCCGACTTCGGATAATTACACTTCATCACCTAAAGCAAAGAGCAAAACTTCAAATGCCAACTTACGACGAGCTGGAACAGTAGCTGATCGAATCTCCGAGAAACTTCGAGCTGCATCTATTTCAAGTAATCCTCCAAGTGGTTCACCTTCTAGTCCCACAAGGCACAAAGGCGTTCTTTCGATCGATGGTAAAGATCTACCTCCTCCACCCAGTCCTTTGAGACCTGTCATAGGTAGTCCAGATGGTATGACTAGTCCCATAAGCCCAACGAGAGAAGAAAGATTCGTGCCTCCGACTGAACCAGACGGAAAACCATTTATCCATAGTTCAGGAGGTCCACCAGTTCCATCTAAAACACCTACATCTCCTGCATCCTCGGATACTCGAGCGAAACCTATCCTCTTATCAGGTTTATCTCTGTCCCCTCAAGCTCTTAAAGATCTTCTACAACGTTTCGACGCTTATCTACTCACCAATCTCGCACCATACTCAGACGCTCCTTTCGCTCCTTCAAACCGATCAAACGCAGCCTTAGCAAGTAGACAAAGAAGTACTATACTAGGTACTTATGAGAAAACTTTCTCGGGTGAAGAAGTAGTCGAATGGTTGAAGGAGAATATAGAAGGTTTCGGTGGTGATTGGGAGAGATGCGTTGAAGCCGCAGGTGAATTGCATAAAATGGGTTATTTCAGTAGAACAGGAGTAGGAAGAGGATTTGATTCATCCGAAGATACGTATTTCGTACTAAAGATAAACCCACATTCAAATTCAGCAACCAGTCAAGCTTCTGAAGCTTTAGCTTCTATGGGGTTGACATCACCACTCTCACCAACTTCAGCCACAAACGCCTTACCAAGCTTGTTCAAATCTTACCTACCTTCTTCATTAGCAAATTCAGATGAACCTGCTCATGTCAGACTGAGGAAAGAAGCGAGTAAAGCTGATGAAGCGTATAAAGAAGGTATTAGGATCGCGGAAGAAAGGAGATTGGAGATGGAAGAATCTATCGAAAAGGGTCTGAGATTATGGGAAAGATGGGAAAGAGAAAGATTGGTAGCTGTAAAAACTGGTAAGCTGAGGATATCCTCCAGAATACAAGACGAGGTACAACAACTGATAATTAAACCAGTTCTGAAGAATTACGACGAAGCTCTTGCTAAATTACCTGAGAGATTGAATGCGCTGCAAAAAGGTACATCATTGGGTGTTGAAGCTTTCAATCCCGAAGCAGAGTGAGTTGTTCGACGGGTCACGATATATAACCAGCTCATCATGTGATTTAGCATCAAAGCTTTGATAGAAGGCAATCGAACTGGCCCGTTCGTAAGTTGTTTCCACCCACACCACTGCATCCTGGTTCAGCAGTCCATCCTGATTCATCAAGTCTTCGCTTATCATTATCTCTCTATAGCGGCCTCATCCTCAGGTCTACGAGTCATTGGAGACTGATTTACCAGACGTCAATTTCGGTATTGATCTTCGCAGGTGGTCAGGAGAACATGGTTGGAAATCGCTCGTTTCTGCCCCTCCGAGACCCAAAGGTGCAATCCCAGTGGTTCTGAAAGCTTTATTGAAAGCTATGAGCGAGATGTATCAAGGGATACCAGATGATGGTAAGCTGTTGTCTGCCATGGAATCATCCTGTCTTGTTAGCTTTTATTGACTTTCCTCACAGAACGACGCAGATCATGGATTTATGAAGTACCCCTCAACGAGACACACTTACTTCGAGCGACGATCAATGACCCTCACCTTTCTGTTGAAGATCTGGTAACGATGATCAAGAAGTTCAACTTACCCATTGCAGCTGGGACCGTCAAGCTATATCTACTTGAACTCAATCCGCCGGTATTAGGCTGGGAGGGTTGGGAAGATGCAAAAGCTGTATATCCCGCTGGTGAGTCAGGCAATTCTATGGACGTCAAGCGGTTGCTGATTCTTGTGGAACTAGTCGGAGCAGACCAGGAAAGGGACATGACCAGTGCTGTAACTTCTGTCCTTGGCAGATTACCTGGGTCTCAGCTTTACGTACTTGATGCGGTGATCAAGCATTTCAGAGAGTAAGCTGATAAACTAGAAAGGTCCGATCCGACAGCTAACACCATTAATGCAGATTGATAGAATCCACTAAGAGTGCCGAGTCCAATGAAGTTTACGTCACCAAACTCGCTCTCTCCGTTGGCCGAAGTGAGCTTTTGTTTACACTTCATAATCCTGAGGTTAACAAAACTGACATTATTTTAGCGATATTACGACCACAACACGAAAACGATTTGACGATTGGTGATCGAACTCCTTCTCTCTTCCTTGCCGATCTAATCAACCAGTATACTGCTCTGTTCCCAACTTTGGTTGAGAAAAAGAAGAAAGAATCTGATCGAGTGATGCCTATCCGCAAGCGAACGGCTTTGGTGGATCAAAGAATATCCAGATCATCTTTGAGTGGCGAGACCGATCCTCAACACTTACTTGAATTGCAGCACGCGATGCAACACCCTCAAAGAGCAATCTCTCCGATCCCTGTCAAACAAGAAAATGCTCCGCCTCAGATCGCTTCAACTTTAGGATTCGGACCCCCCCTAGAAGATCTTAAACCTAAGGAGTCACCAAAACCTCAAGAAGAGGTAAAGGTTGTTCCTCCCACGCCATCACCTAAGCCTGAAGAGAACCAGGAAGATAAACCCCCGACTTTCAAAGAACCTGAATACGACTCAAGACCTACAACGCCAACGGAAGGATTCGTGCCTCCTGCTCAAACAACATCGTATAATCCTCTTACCTCACACACTCGCTCATCAACCCCAACGGAAAGTTTCATTCCTCCCCCTGTTTCACAAGCTCAAGTGACCGAGTCAAGAGCACCCACACCTTCAGGAAGGGAAAGCACGGTAACGGAAGATGAGGTAATTGCAGGTGGGGCTGGATCGGGTGGATTGAAAAGGGCTACTTCGGGTGAAACTTCTCGTCTCAGGGGTCCAAGAGGTAAGCTTAAAACTTGTAGTACCTGGTTCGGCTGTACTTATCCAGCTGATCATTTTGACAATAGGTGCAAGAGGACCCAGACCTGCGGGTGCAAGAGTACCTTCTCATACAGGTGCACCAAGTATAACATCCATAGTAACTTCCTACGCTGAAGATAGACCTGATTCACCGAACAATCAACAGCTCGATAGTGCCGGATCAGGTCTAGTGAGAAGTAGACCTGAGTCGCCTGCCGTCGGAACACCTACTTCTGGAGATGGATCGGCAGGATTAAAGAGAGCTAGTAGATCCAATGTGAGTAAAAGTCTCCTGATCTCTTATACCGTATGCGTATTAGGCTCGAACATTTTCCGAAAATCACAGCTTTAGTAACCACTGTGGGTCCCGAGCTAACCAATCTCCCTCCCAATGTAGTTTGGCCATAAAACAGGTGGAAGCGTCAGTGCTATGGCGGCTAGATTTGAAAACAAACAATGAGTCCAAGAAAGCTGCACACCAGTTACTGGTTGATTGTATATAGAATACTTGACGGAAATGATATACATGAATTCTTATGCATCAGTCGTGTAGTCGATGTTGCTCACCCTCTCTTTTCATTGAGCTTTGATCACCCAAGATAAGATACTTTTTGTAGAGGATCTCAGAAGGTCAAGGTGTCGATTGATACATTATGCGTGAGCATCGCGTTAACCGCTGGTAGTGAGGTTTTCTCGTCGGATTTGAGCGACACTGGAATTATCGGTATCATTCCGATCAATAATCCTATCGAACTGGTCCAGCTTGGATTGACATTCGCATTTATACGGAACTTTGCACTCATGTCAACTCCTGCGTCACTGTATGAGCAAGGCAGTTAACCACGATATGAGATGCATCGTATGTCGGCGGTATGTCGGCGGTATCCAGGCCGTATGGTGAAGACAGACATATGTCAGTCGGCAGGAAGAAAGAGCATGACGGCAGACTGACCGGCAGATAGTGAGCGGTTCTATACCGATAGACCTAAGGCCTCCTTCATATTCTGTTACCAGAGTCAGACTGGAGTACACTATCTCTGATATCCACTCTTGACCGTACAAGGTGTAAAAACATCGCCTACCTATAAATCATCGATCACCTTCGCGTCTACATAGATAATCGCAAAATCGTTTCTTCTACTTCACTTGCAAACACAAAGGAGATCATGTCAGTTGTTAAGAGTGTTAAGTTGAATGATGGGATCGAGGTTCCGGTTATAGCTTTTGGAATAGGTCTGTCAATCTTCTTTTCCGCAATTTCTACCTCTTTTGATATCTCTTCTCTTCTTACTTTGATTGACTTACACCATATGCTTTAATAACGACTTGGGCTGACTGGTTTATGATTTGAAATTCATTGAAACACATTACAGGTACAGCTCTAGCGAAGATTGATACGTTCTCTTACGTCGAATCAGCTCTCAAACATGGATACAGACATTTCGATTGTGCATGGCATTATAGGAATGGGGAATACACTGGTAAGGCGATGAGGGAGAGTGGTATTCCGCGAGAAGAAGTACGTCGCGATTTCTTATGTTTCAGGTTCTCAAGGAAGATTTCAGTCGGAGATGGTCGAGTGCTAGTATGATTAGAAAGGGTCGTTATTCGGCTTCTTTCGAAAGTTTGGACGGTTTCATGATATTCCCACTGGGAGATGACTGATGTCCAGCAGGGGTTCAACGTGATGCTTTGGAGATTAACGTATATATATATGTATATTCCGCAGATCTTCATTTCGGCTAAAATCGGTGATTTTGAAGGTGATCCTTCTGAATTCAATGCCAACCAATTTACAGAGACTTTGTTGAAAGACGTGAGTCGATCATTAATCATATCACTCCTGACAAGTCTTACAGTTTGCTGGAGAATTGGTAGAGTTGAGCTCACGGTTATGTGTGCTCTCGATGACAGCTTGGTGTAGACTATGTGGATTTGTTGATGGTGCGTTGTTTGTTCGTTTTCTGTCGTGTTCACCAGAGTTCTGACTTTGAATCACTCTAGCTGCACGCCGATATCTTGGTCGGATCAGTAACAGAAGCGTGGAAGCAAATGGAAACGCTCAAAGAAAGGGGATTAGCTCGTTCAATTGGAGTTTCGAATTTCTCCACTGAATCACTCGAAAAGATACTGAAGATATGCAAAGTACTTATTGACCCCATTTTACCTCATTCGTCAGAACCCAGTACTGACGATACATGTCGTTGATAGATCACACCATCTGTAAATCAAATTGAATTTCATCCCTACTCATTACCGACCTATCTACCTACTTTGATCCCGCTATGTAAAGAGCATGGTATCAAAATAGCTGCTTATGGATCATTGATGTCGATTACCAGACATCAAGGGGGCCCAGTTGATCAGGTCGTTAAGCTTATCTCTGAAGAAAGGGGTTTTGGCCAGAGTGAAGGTCAAATATTATTGAAATGGGCTCAACAAATCAATGGTGGTATAGTGATTACGTGCGTATCTCATTCTCCAGAATCTTGAATAGGTCTTTCAAGCTGAAGCTGATCTCTTGTTCAATCTGGGAGGACAGGACGACCACTAAAGAATCAAGAATGGCGGAACAGATCAAACCGTTCTTGGACACTCCGTCGTATACCGATTTATCGCAAGAACATATCAGAGATATATCAGATGCTGGTGCCAGTGCTCCATTCAGAAATTGGGGTACGAATTGGCCTTATTTCGTGAGTGAACAAATGCAATTCCTGGATCCTCTACGTTTACTGCCAGCCGGAATATCAGAGCAGAAACGAATAGAGAATAAGAGCTGACAAGTGGTATATGATAGATGAAAGGTGAGGGAGGGATAGAAGCTTGTGCACCCAATGCTACACATCTGAACAAAGCGGATATCTAATAGTGCAAAGGAATAGGGTGAAGGGGACGTAACATAGTTCAATCCTGATGTTATTGCCAAGATCTAAGATACAGAATGCTTCATGATCACTTCATTCGGATGCATTCAATCCTATACGAGTGTATGTCCATTGTGAATATTGAGATGAGATGTTGATCCGAAAATAGAACACATCTCTCGCATAATTGAATCAAATTTAAGGCACAAGGTGACGCAGGTCAAAATGAAAATAATAAGTTAATGCAGAAACAAGCATTAAGCGAGGTATCAAAATAGTCTCGAAATTTTTTTCACTACTCGTACTCGTAATATCACCCAAACTTAGTAACCTCAGATGTGGGACGTACTCGTATTACGCAGCATGCATATGTATTCGTTCCGCTTAGTATCAGACACTCCTTGACAAACTGCAACACCTGAAGATAGTCAGAGAAAGACGTAACAAGATAAGCAAGCGAAGTACCTTGACTTTCGGGTAAATTATCTTTTCAGCACATTACTCGAAAAGACCTCACTGAAATACAAGATACATATCATCTTACCTCAGCAGTTATAGCTTTATTACATTGTTCTACAACCTCGTACATTGGTCATATCCTTCTTACAGAAAAACAGTCACCTGTATTCACCTCCATCAGCCCATTAAGGACGCCCAATCACCATGTCCGCATCGGAGTCGTCCACGGCGGCTAATCAGCCTCTGAAAGGACCATATTCCACACAAGCAGTGGAAGAATCTATCAAGAGAGAACAGATTGGTTTAGGTCCATATGCTTCGAGACCTCAAGGGGGACCGGTCACAGGCGAGATAGTTGCTCCGGTCAAGCATTTCGGACTGCTGAGTTTGGGTAAGCACCCAATCTCATCCAACTTATAACCCCATTCCTACAATCACAACAAGAGCGAATAACCCGCTGACTGTATATCTCCCTCTGGAATAGTCGGCCTCGCCTATGCTATTCTTAATTCTTGGACAGCAATGGCAGCTTCTCTTTCAATTGCATTACCTTCTGGTGGTCCAACAGCTGTTATATGGGGTATCGTACCTTCATTCATCGGAAATTTAGCTATGGCAGCTTCAATGGCTGAAATATGTCATGTATATCCCACTTCTGGAGGACAGTATCACTGGGCAGCGATCCTCTCACCAGCTCACATGGCTCCTGTAAGTCCAACTCTGTTAACTCACCTGAAAACAAATTATCTCCTTTTTGGTGTTCTGACAAACAAGGCTAATATTATGCATGTGTTTTGATCTCATCTAGGCAATCTCTTGGATTTGCGGTTGGTTCGCTGTCGCTGGGTGGTGGGCATTAACAGCTACTGCAGGATCTTTAGCCGGATCTTTGATCACTGGTGTAATCGCTTTACTTCACCCAAATTATGAAGTCGAAAGATGGCATATCTTCTTGATCTACATCGCATATTCTCTTGGTGCATGTGCTTTAAACATCTTCGGTCTAAGATTATTACCCAAAATCAATCAAACTGCTATTTTCTGGTAAGCCCTATTTGTTGCATAGCCAAAAACACTTGTAAACATCCTCTGATCGATGGTGTACTTTACAGGTCTCTGACTGGTGCGGTCATCATTATCATCGTTTGTCTAGCTACTGCTTCTCCGGATTTCCAATCAGGAGATTTCGTTTTCAAAACCTATATCAATGAGACCGGATGGAATAACGGTGTAGCTTGGCTCCTCGGACTTCTCCAAAGTGAGTCTAAACGTTCAGGCCGTCCGCCTTCCTTTCTCATCTTATGGTCTATCGATCCACGCAATTGATAACTTGAGCTATGCTGATTGCTTTGGAATAGGTTCATTCGGTCTTACAGGTTATGATGCCGTTTCTCACATGGTAGAAGAGATGGATAATCCTCATATCAATGCTCCCAAAACCATGATTTTGGCGGTCTGTATTGGAGCTTCGTCATCTTTCATCTTCTTGATTTGTTTATTATTCGGTATCAAGGATGTGGATGTAGTCAACAGTTCTGCAGCTGGAGCTTTATTAGAAAGTATGTATCAAGCTACTGGATCAAAAGCAGGAGCTGTCTGTCTTCAAGTAAGTGGTCAGCCGTTAATGAAATCTCACCCTTTCCTACCTACCCAGCCAGCATCATGCCCTAGCTGGAATCTACGTATCGTGATCCCTCTGGAAGCCGACGCTGATATATCCTTGATCTACTATTAGATATTCCCAATCATTGCCATGGCATTTACCGCTCAAGGCTTACTTACAGCTTCTTCTCGAATGTCATATGCTTTCGCTCGAGACCGTGGACTTCCCTTTTCTCGCATCTTCTCCATCATGAATCGAAATGGAGTCCCAATCCCTTCAGTCATTCTTACCACTAGTTTGGTAATCATTTTCGGTTGTATCTACTTGGGTTCATCGGCTGCTTTGAACGCTATCTTATCAAGTTCAGTCGTGTTCTTGAATATCTCATATTCAATTCCGGGTGAGTGATACCTTTGATGAACGAGATTGAGGTATGCAAATTCTCAATTAAGAAAAACGGCTGATACGGTGATATTAGTACTCCTTGTGGTTTGTCGAGGACGACAAATCCTTCGGCCTCCTTCTCTTCCCGCACCTACCTGGACTCTCGGTCCAATTTTAGGTCCAATCTGTAATTTCGTAAGTCCCCCTTGATTTCGATACCGACAAGCAGAACGATCAGACAGCTAATGGATATGAACAGACCGGTTTGGCATTTACACTTCTCACTACTGTTTTCTTCCTTTTCCCACCAGATTTGCCTGTCACTGGAGAAAATATGAATTACGCGGTCGCAGTGTTATTCTTCGTCTGTAAGTGATGTTTCCCGAACTCGACTTTGACTTTGACTTTGACTTTGTACCATTCGTGAAGCTGATTCGACTTGTCATAGTCATCGTTTCCATGATCACATGGGTAGTCGATGGCCGAAAGCATTTCATCGGTCCAAGGGATTTGGGTGCATTACTTGAATTAGCAAGAAGTGAAGTTGATCGTACTTCTTTTACTCATCCTCATGCTCATGCTCAAGCCCAAGCTCAAGCTCAAAGTGGCCATCCAATGAGTACGATTGAACAAAATCCGGTAGAGCCCAAAGGTGCCCGGACTGGGCTCTGATCACAAAGCGAATCAATAGGGGATACATGATATTATAAACATATATAATTCAGATACAATGATGTTCTCAATGCATTTTAATCTTGTCCCTGTCGGCGATCACCGCTGTTTGCGTCATTTTTACACTGATTTCGTGAAAAACAATTTTGAAATTTACAAGTTTGAAGAACTGATGCGACCGTAGAAGATGTATCTATCACCTGTCTATGTTTGCATATGATCCTATACAAGTAAGATCCCTTGTAGTGTTAGCCCTCATTATGCCGGAAGTGACACCACCAGAAGATACGAATATGAAGCCTTCTGATCCAGATTCAGATGCTGAGTTAGAAGCAGCCATAGAAGTGGAACCTGAAGTTGAAACAGTTCCTCCTGAGGATATCAGTAGTATCAACAAAGATGACAGGAATGGGTCCGCACACGCACCAGCAGTAGCAGCATCCGGTCCATCAACGAGCTCACCATTCAAACTACCTCCAAATCCAAGTATCCCTCAAGATTTATCGATTATCATGGAAATGGTGAATCAGAATCAAGTAGTCGGATCATTACCTCCCGTTTCTATGACAGCTGCAGAAAAGAGAAAATTGGTAGAAGAGAGTTTGAAAGATCGTGTTGTCAAAGCAGAGCAACATGCTCAGCCAATCTCCAATGTAGCAGAAGGAAACGAGAACGATTCGGATACGGATTCTGATTCTTCGAGTGAATTCGTTTCATCATCTGAAGATGAAGATGAAGACGAAGACGGGAGAAAACTAAAAAATGTGACGGAATCGATCGATGTACCTATGAACGAACAAGATCACACACAGCTAAAGAAAGAATTAGATGATTTCGTCGATGTACAAGCTGAAGCAAACCAAGATCCAGCTGAGTTTGAGGAAGATTCAGAATATACATCGTCTGAAGAAGAAGAAGGAGGAGGTGGTGGTGATGAATCGTTCCCTGGATTGAATCAAATGGGATTCGAATTCATGGAAGATGATGAAGATATCTCTGGACCATCAACTTCTGGACCTATAACTTCAATACATGAAGCCCCATTGCCAGCTGTACCTCAACCTCCCCTGGAGAAATTACCACAAGGTGAAGGTGTAAGTTTAGCTGGAGACGTGATTTCTTGGATGAGGGAGAAGAAAGTTGAAGCTTGGTTAGAGAAACGAGCTTCTACTTTGGAACAGGAGCAAGAGAAACAAATGCCTATTGAAGAAAAGATTGATTCAGCCATCAAGGAAAATCAGAAAGAAACATCGAATGATGAAGAAGGTGAAGTCTCAGAAGAGACGATACCGGCAATCACTGTTACTTCCTCGAGGTCCAATATTGCAGAACATAAATTCACGTCGGCAGGTACGGTTGTTGTCAGGGCTATGCAATCAAGACCTGGAGCAGCTGATGAGGGATGGCTGGAAGAGGGAAGTGTGTTATGTTGGGAAGATGGAAGGGTGTTAGGAACAGTAAGTTCAGTCCCTTCCCTTTTTCGGTGTTTTGCTTTCCCCCAATATCGAGCGTGCGCATCGTCGCTGATTCATCTTCGCGATTTAGGTACACGAAACTTTCGGTCCATTGACTTCACCATTCTATACAATCCGATTACCACCTCCTCCATTCCCTTATCCTGCTTCTTCATCACTCTCACCAGGTACCCGTCTATTCTATCCATTGAATCCATCTTATCGATCGTTCGTGAATATGCTCGCTGTTCGTGATCCACGATTCAAAGGTTCAGATGCATCTAATCTCTATGATGAAGAAATTGGTGAAGAAGAGATGGAATGGTCAGATGATGAATTGGAAATGGAAGCTAAACGAAGGAGGAAAGCCAGGAAAGGTTCAAAAGCACCTTCAAACGCAAATATGAGTTCAAAGGGAAAGGGAAAGGAGACTCCGAAGAGTAATTTGACAGGACATGGATTACCTAACAGGCCTCATTTCGACTATCATGATTCCAATGATCAAGCCGAATCCGATACTGCAAGTTTATACGGTGAAGCTGATAATGTCAATGATCAAGATTGGGAAAGAATGTCAGATAATGCAAGTGTTACCAGTACGAGAAGTAGAGCATTACCTGCTCCATACGAACTTGATGACCTGGATTCGCCTCAAATACAACCGTCGGCAGGTGCAAGAGGTGGAGGAGGAAGAGGAAGAGGTCAAGGAAGAGAAAGAGGTTCAGGTCGAGATAGAGGAAGAGGAAGAGGAAGAGGTAGAGGAGGTAAAGGTGGATCAAGAGGTGGTGCTGGTGGAGGTGGGACAAGTGGAGATGGAAGAAGAAATGCAAATACGTCAAATAATAACAATAATGGTATCGATAATCGTCAAAGTTTCCCTCTTCCTCCAAATCCCTTACATCATCAACAAGAACAACAGTATCATCCCCACGCTCAATCTCAAGGTTTCAATCAACATTCATACATGTCTCAACAACAATCATATCTTCCACAATCACAACAGCCTTTCTACCCACCACAAAACTACAATACTCAACAATCGTTCAATCCTCACTTCCAACAATCGCAACAATCACAATCACAATCACAATCATATCCAAACTCTCACAATCAACCATTCCAGCAACAATACAACAACAATGAAGCATATGAACCTAATCAACCTTCATCAGGAATGCCTTCTTACTCACAGCAACAACCTGCGTATACCCAACAATTATTCCCGCAAGTACCACAGCAACAGCAACAGCAACCAAGCTTCCCTCCTCAAGTCGGGGGTGTTCCAGCAATAAATCCCAGATTCGCTGCTCAGTATACTCAAATGATGGGAAATCAGACCCAACCACAACAACAACAACCTCAATCACCAGCGCAAGGACAAGGACAGGGATATGGATATGGATACGGATGGCAGAACCAATATAGCGAATAAACAGATTATACCATTTCAATCACTGTAGTTATACATGCATTTGATCATCGTTATCGTCATGTAATCGCTCAAGTGATTGTCCTTTTATGCTTCTTACACACAGGTTCAATTTCCAATTAATCTAAACCCTTTCGACTCAATATCGATCTAATCTCCCGGTGCTGTTCAAACCATGCTGGAAAATCAGCGTCCTTCAAAGGAATGCCTTGTTCCTTGATTTCAAGTAAGAAATTTGCCAACACGATCAGGGCGCCATCTGTATTGAAATGTTCTCTGTCAGGGCTTCCACACAGCTATATCAGACGGGCTTATCGACTCACATCTGTACAAGTAGTTGATAGCTCTGGTAGATTGAGCTTTGTATTTAGAAGATCCAGGTTCCGTGGCATCTACTTGTAACTTGAAGCTAAAGAAGCCATATCAACGATTGCTTCCAATGCGTTTTGAACATGTCCACTCACTCGTATACTGCCTTCCTGAGATTTTGGACACCCTCCATGACATTTATAGCCCGATCTGTAATCTTCTTGGCTTCTGCTCATGTATGAAGGATTAGTACTGTTCCCGGGCTGATATAACATGACTCACCTTTTCCGTGCGACATGACGGTAACCAGTTGAAGGATGGTTTTGTATTCACCTAGCGATGGATGAGAGGCGTCAGCTTTGGAAGATCGGCTTTGTGGGAATCTGAACGTACCTTTCAGATATTGATTTGTTTCTGGCATCGGCTCTTCGTCATCGAAGTCATCATCCGAAGAATCTAAATCCAGCACCTCGTTGTCCGAAGCAACGGTAGCGATAAGACAAGCGACTGTCATTCCAGTAGTAGTCCTCCCCCTGCCCATCTGACAGTTAAACCTACCATGTTATTTATCAGTTTACTGGGGCTGGTTCGTGAAACATTTTGAGGTTCACTCACACAAAGTCTGTACCTTGCTGTAATCCTTCGGCGATCCTCTTGACGAGGACTTGCAAAGAGACCGGTAAGGGAGCCTGTTCATCGGTCTATATACAACGTCAACATCAGCCATCTGTTGCTTGTCTCCTACGATGCCGAACATCTTTCAGAAAAAAGCTTACAATGGCTACTCTGACATAATCTACCTTGTAGCCTTCTGCTACGACACCCTCATACAGCTCTTTGGGTGTCATCACTTCGCTCTCCTCTAAGGTCTCCCAAATAGGGATGATATCGTATACGCCGGGTTTGGTTTCCACTTCGTCGTGTAACAGTAAGCGACCGTTTCCCTGTCGAAGTTCTCGAATAACGTCTTTCTTGAGAGCGACCTCCATACGTTCGACTACAGCCGCTGTGACTCCAGTTGTCCTAAGGATGCATTCAGCTTGTACATTCAAGGAATCAGAATCAGCCTGTAGACTCACTCGATGTTTGTGACTGGTTTATCAATCAATCGTAGCACGTGTGGTCGAGATTTGACATACTGGACGCAGTGACATTTAGCTGATATGTCTGGTCTTAAAGCCAAATTAGCTCACCAGCACAGGTTCTTCTCGCAGAGAGGTCCAAGTGACCTTTCTCTTGCCGTTAGGTCCAGCTTCCATCTTGTCCAAAGCGTTTCGTAGCCTGAATAGGAGTTCATCAGCTATATGTTGTGAACAGTAACCCGTTGGTAACTTACCCGGCAGAAGATGGCATCCTATCGAAACCTGTCAGCTCGATGATATGTGATGATGTCAAGCCTAGGTACTTACCCGGTACCATACACATAATGATGATCGTCGTCTCGCTGCTTCGTCTGTTCTTCATCAATCAAGTCCGATTCTAGAGCAAGCGGGAGTCTTCTGTAATTGGCCGCCCCTTCCACTCGTCTACATGACTGTCAGCATCCAGCTACAGCTTCTAACAACATCAAATAGCTCACTCCGGTAAACTCTGTTTCTGCAATCCTGAAAAGAAGTCTGACTTCAAGATCTGTATGGTCGCGTCAGCTTCTGGTTTTACTAGTCCGGGACATGTACTTACAGTCTGAGCAGATAGAATAGCACCTGATCGATTAGCAACTACCTGTGTGACTTCGTCCGGCAGCTATTGAACCTTGCGCCATTAGCGAGGGCAATGCAGATTCGAGTATGCGACGACAGCTTACGGCCATGCCATCTGCAGGTTCCATCCTCTCTATAGGAGCCAGACTCTTCAGTCCACCCTCTTCCAATTCCTTCTCGAGGGTTTTGAAGACTGATTTAACGATAAGCCATCATTACAGTTTACGGCAGATGGCAAACTTACCTGGTCGATGTTTTACGAAAGATTCGAAAGAATAAGGATTTTCTTGATCTGGTGCTCGATCATCCAAATACGCTTGAAAAAGGATCAAGTGGAGGTACCTCTTGAGGTGGTACAGACCTTAGTGATACTTATGTCAGCTGAACCCTTTCCTCGAGGTTTAAGATTGGTACCTTACCTTTCTCAGTCAGTTTCTGTTTGATCTTCGGATCTTGAGCCTCTTGAGCTTTTTGACGGGTGTCCTCTATGGCTTCTCGAAGATTGAATTGGGTTGCTGTGGCATCAATAGCTTCATCGACAGCCTACATATCCTTCATCAGTCTAGCGGCCTTTCTTCCTGCACATGAACATAGTGTCACAACTTACCTGCTTGACGTCCAGACCATGCCTGATTACCCTCAAGCAAGAATTGATTACCTGCCAGCTGGTCCTGGGAGCGTTGGTGATATGTTTTCTCAACATCTGCGGTTTTGGTTTTGAGGGTGTGCTGGGAGTTGAATAAGAGGTGGAGGCTACCTTACCGGATTGAAGCCATTGATGGATAAGAAGAACGATGACAGCTGTTGTGGAGCTTCTACCTCTCCCCAATTGGTCGTTCAGAATGATAGCCGACTTGGAAAGGTCGGTTCTCATACAGAGATCCAAAAGCTCGGTTATATCGTGGAACTAATATATCATCAGCTTATGAGAAGTCTGCAGGAAATGATGGATGTCGACCTACATCAGGAGAAGATTCAGAGGTGATAGGGATCCTGATGAAATGCAACTGAATGTTGGTCGATGCGACCGCTACATCGTCCATCACTTCTCTGAGAGAAGCCACATCCATCGCATTCAGGCTCTCCCAGACAGGTACTACTTCTCCATCAGGTGTTTCGGTATGAAGTAAGACTCTTCCCTGGAATTGATCGATTTCAGCTATCACATCGCTCTTGAGCCTCTGCTCTAGCACCTCGAGCCTTGATGATGATACGCCGGTATAATCTCGCATGTTTCGTAAAGCTGTCCCGTCCCGACGAAGACAATATGGCGAACCTGGGAGGAGCCAGACCGATTCAGCTATGCTCACTCGACCTCTGCACTGCAACTATGTGGCCGCTCACCATTTATGATCACTAAGGGCTCTTCCCTCAGGCAAACCCATATTACGTTGTGGATATGTGGAGACTTCTGGTGGACAGTTTGTAGTATTGTCGATATAGCATCCTGAGTCGGTTGACCTGTAGCATAGATCGTACTTCCTTTGATCTTTCGGAAACCGGTAGCCCCTCTTACACCTTCCGTGGATGAAGCGGATTTTGTCAACCAGAGATCGGATTTCTGCAGATGGACTTGTAGTCAGTACATGCCATCTATCGCGCTGGTTCTGCGGGAAGACTGGCCGACCTACAAGCAGGGTTCTTCATGGAGCAAACCTGTTAGCTTGTACGGCACTTCGAAGAATAGTATAGTACATACGAGGCACGAAGCATGATGCCGCTTCTATTGGTGACCACATGTTCTGCCCATTCGTCGCCTAGTACCTTACCTCCTTGCATCTCCAGATCATGTCTAGCGCTGATACCTTTCTCTGCAAGCTCAGATGAACGAGAAATGAGACTGAGATCGTTTACAGGGGCAAAGGCAAACAGACGATTGCCGCCACTTCGACGCATGACTTTTATTTGGCTATATAATCCCAAATTGTAGTTAGTTTGGCTGGTCCCAGCTAGACAGGCGGATGAAGGAGGTACTCACTTCCAAATTTCAGGTCGCCTCTGTAGATTGCGTCATCAGCCGCGATTTCAATAACTATTTAGGCTTTGAAAGCTGACTTACCTTTAGCCAGGAAGAGAACGTTACACCTGTGGTTCCAGCGTTCTCCTCATCTACATAGGAGGCGAATACGATGAGATCGAAATATTGTTCGAGCTGACTCCAGATCAGCTTTCTATGGTGTGTGAGGTCAGGAAAAGCTCGACTCACCGCGCGGAGTGCCTTGTCCAGATAGACCTGTCTATTCTTATCGTCCATTGACGACACACTATACTTGATTCGGTGCTCTATCACGTTTTCCCTAAGATTGATCACAGCATCGCCTACACGCAACCTTATTAGCTGAGTTGGCAAACGCCGAATTGTTGGTAAACCCTGACTTACATGCATCGATGACAGCATCCACCAGCCTCTTCATCTGCTTTCCGTGATCCAAACTTGATAGTAAAGACATGACGATCTGGTAACTCCCCATGTGGGCTTTCCGCAGCTGTTCAAGCAACGCGGGCTGGGAAGTAAGCAGGTCGATTGCAGTTGACGGATGCTTGGAAGGTAAATCTATCCAAAAGCATACTTAGTCAGGCGATGCGTTGCACGGCATACGAATCACTCACTTCGATCCAGGACACGAGTCACTTTGAGCAGACTCTTGTTGAGCGATTGCTGAATATTAGCTTGTTCAAGGAATTGCGCTGCTTGAGGCATTTGTGAAGGCTAGAGGCCTTTAGTGCAAGAATACAAGGTGAACGGGATAAAAGAAGCTTACTGTTGCAACTCCGGAAGCGGTAGCCGAAGAGAAAGGATCATCTAATTCTTGCAACAAAAGCTGTTTCCGCCTGATGAGCATCGCGGCACACATTGCGAACGTAGCTATACGACTGTCAGCTACGTGTGAATTCGACTTTTCGATGCAGCAAGCAGCTTACTTCGAACAACTCCCATACCACAATTGAATACCAAGGCGGTTGAGAGGGGATCGACGTTTTTCAGTACTGAAACGTATGCGTCTAGGTAGTTGTGCTAGTATACATCAGCTACGGAGCTATTCATGCCACCATCGACAGGCAGCTTACTTCGATAGGAGTATCCGGAGCGATTGGTATTCTATAGTAATCGACCCTGTAACCGAGATTTTTCATATCCTCCCATACTTCTTTGGGGGTTCTCAACGAGTCTTCGTCTATGCTGACCCAGGTAGGAATTATGGTCCCACCAGTAATTTCCTCGTGAGTCAGGAGCATCCCGCCATATTTCCTTGACTCATCTAGAATGTCTAGTTTGAGTCTTCTTTCGATATCTTCCAAGTTATCTGCTCTGTCAGAGAGAGCGAGAGTCTGGTATGGTGTAGATGCATCTCTCAGGACATAAGGACGGCCGTTACTATGATCATTAATGTCACTACATGTGATATAAAGGAAGGCACTGGGATCTCACAATAGACTTACCAATACACTTAATACATGAAGATAGGGTTAGCTGGTTTTCAGGCCCAGTGCCGGAGTAGAGTATTCTCACCTAATGTTTCTTCTCGCGTACTGAACCAGATGGCTCTTCCATCTTCCTCTCCCTCGCCTGAGCTAAGCGTTCTTACCATGGTAGAAGACACCACTCTGGAAGAAGGCTGTGAGCTTCCATTGGTGCTCTCAAGTCCTGGTGTCGAAGGTCCTGCCGGTACCGAAGCTCGTCTCGATTTGACTCTTCGAATAGGTCGATATGGTTGACAGGCTAAAAGGGTTAGAATAGATTTCAATCCTGCTTCTGTGGGTTGAGCGACCTAGATCCGGTACAATGTAAGCTTCTGGCATCGAGCTTTTCAGAATCATGTTGGAGGCTTACCCCAAAGACGTTCAAAGATTCTTCATCTGGTGCTCGAAAATTTGGTGCCCCTTGTATGGTCAGCTCTAGATCCATAGCTCTTCCAGTAGGATAGTGATCTGCATTAATATCACATGTAAGTGTTTGATTCTTTTTCATTACTTCTTTCGATTTGCTGACTGAATGTTGCTGACCTGTCTTTAGGATATATCTGTTGCCCAAAAGGAAGAGAATCAGTTTATTGGCCAGGTCATCTCGCTTATATGCATATGTGAAAGAATGAAGAAGATATTTGTTGCAAGGATACACTCACCCTCTTCCTAGAACTCCACCCGAGCGACGTTTGACGACTCCATCAACTTCATTTTTGAGCTTGTCTTGTAAGCCTAATATCCTTCCTTTACCTTTTTCATTCAACCCTTTCAACCCAGGAAACGAAAAAGCATTCTTGTTGGAAATTGAAGCTGCTTCTGAAGCAGCTGCTGATGATCTCCTCGGATGAGTTCTTGGCACGCTACTAGATGATAGAGGCGTTGATAAGGGCGATGGTCGTACAGGTTGAAATGCTTGTGGTATTGCTGGTGGTGATCTCGGTGATGTTGGTGCCGTCATGCTTGATCCAGGAGTATTGCAAAGATGGACTGATCAAGAACAGAAGAGAGTGGAATTAAAACACTTGTTGAATCCTCTTGTTCACAGTGTCTGCCTCTAGAGAGAATTCAAGCAAGAACACGAAGACTAATACTTTGTGGTATCAATGATGATGTTGAAAGGATGAATGAATGATAAACGTTTTCTCATGTTCCGGTATAAACGGGGGAAAGATGAAGAAAGCGTTCATGGAAAAACACAAACAGCGGGGCACCACTGATCTCGGGGATCGCTGCTTTTCTATGCGTTTAACCGAGAAAAGGCGTCGATGGGGTCAAAGAAAGATAAGAACAGTTGCTCAACCGATGTTCATTCATGACTACTCCTCGAGTAGGATCCGTTTGCCGCAACCTGATTGTCGTGCACTGGACTTCCAGTACTTAACCATCGATCGTTATCGGTACTCAGGAACATGCTAATTCGTATCGCTTGCATGACCGGGGCAGTGTCCAAGATCAGATGCAGATGTCACTTGGTATTCAAGCTAATCAGAACACAATTGCGGGATTCCGAACCATGTTCTCTTTGACGCCACTTTGGGTGCACGTACGGTCCTTGAGTAAAGGTCAAGCGAGTAGCCAATCAACGAAGAAGTCTCTCTCATACGTTTCTGGATCCGGCACATCGATGACGATTAGCATCATCAAGCCCGGAAGGATAACACCAATTATAGCGCACAAACGATGGCAATTGGTATCTGGAGGAGCGAGGCAATACTGTGAACTAGGAGTTGCCGACCAGAAATATCAGCAGATCCGTGCACGTCGCTTCTGTGACTCTTGGCTTGACTCATTGAAGTGGCGCCGAACTGGATTTTCATTTCTTCGTCCTATTTCGATTTACTTTTTCTACTTTCATCCCTTAGCAGCGTGCGAATCGTATCACCTCTTCGTCAGCGCTGATTGCGGTATGTGAAGCAGTCAGAATATAATTGTCATTATCAAAATACGTTAAGTTATAGTCCTCTTTCTCATTGCATACACCTCCCAGCTTTGTCTCGCATTTCAGCGCTATGCCTTCTCGCTGGACGGGCAGCTCTGAGATACCTCTCAAACCGGGCGTTATCGAGCATGAGGGTAATGACTCCAAAGGATACAATGACAATGGATGGGGAAGTGAGTCTCAGCTTTGCAGCAGCACCCTGCATGCCCGTATCAGCTGAATCAGATTGCTCAGAGCCAAGTCGTTTTCCAAGAGGACAAACCGAAATCACTCCAGCTCGATCTTCAGATTTCTCCATTCAAGCGAACACCTTTGAAGGACGAGAAGAGACTAATGTATCTTCCATGAGTACGTGCAGATTCTCGGCTTATCGATGTATGTGCCGGAAACGACCGTGAAGCTGATTTAATACTCAAAACTCACTATCCTCCTCTGGAGGAATAGGAACCATACGGCATGATGAACCTCGATCAAATGAGACGCATGTGCCTCCCAGAGCAGCGTTCCCCCTTCCAGATAGACCCGTCACCAAAAAGCATAGTTCCCCACAGTGTGATGGACCGTCATTCGAATTTCATACTTGGTTCCCATCAAGACCGGATCAACAACAAATTCTCATAATCTCTTCTGACAACGAAGGGTACTATATCCCTGCAATGGCAGCTAGACAACTTTCTTCGTCAATCAGATCTAATTCCCATTCTGGATATATCATCAATGAGGCTCAGGTATTCAAATGGGACAAAGCCAATTGCGATTCCATTACTTTGATATTAACTGTCCTTCTCGCCCCTCAGAGATTCCACGGTTCCAATCCTATCTCAATGATTAAACTTCTTCCTGAAGCGTTGAAAGTATCCCGTCAATACGGTATATCAACTTTTTTCCAAAATTTCATTATGGTATTAGAGAAACTTCAAGGGTCTTCACCTTTAGTTATGTATGGTGCATTCGCCATCAATGGAGATTTACCTTCTGCTAAAAGGTATTCAAGAATTACTATTCGTTCAACTCTGTTGAATAATCTGCCACCATCTCTCGAATCCATATTGAGAGTTCACGCTCCGCGATACTTGAAAGACTTGGAGAGATTACATGGACAATGGTCAATGGCCTATAATGATTTATATCGTTGTTTCGCTTTTGATCTTAACGTGAATATCAAATTAGAAGGTTTTGGATCAAAGTGCAAAAAACGTTTCGCGAGAGGATGTGAAGGGTATATCATTTCAAATAAATCTTTTTCTGCACTTAGAATCAAAGCGGCTGATGCTGCTTCAGCTTCAGCCAGAGGTGGAGGATATAGAGAGATGAATTCGATTATCGAACAAGCCATCAATCAAGCTGTTAAATGTGACACCTGCTCTCATAGATTCATCAATGCTTTTGGAGCTGTCATGAGAAGAGTTTTAGGTGATTTACAGGATTCAATTTAGGAAAAAGTGTGATTTTGGCGAGAAAAGAGCTGCTAAGCGCAGCTAGACGTATAGTTTGTATATTCTGCTACCACTTTACAGCTTCGGTCGACTTTCCTGGCCGTTTGTCACTGTCTGCGAATGAGTGTACTAGTAGGTGTATTAGATCGAAGATTTCTTTTCCGATTCGAGGTCGAGTAACATCTGTACCAAAGAGTATACCGATTACTCTATCGTCGCGAAACCCCAAATACTTCATGTATATTATGACGCTACCACACTTATCGAACAAAGCTATTCATATTTGTCGCTCGTGTCTCATCTAAACATGCTGCCGTGTACCAACGGGTCCCATCAATCTCAGTAGGGATACATGAGTCGACTGAAATTATGATATTGCATATCGCATATTCACAGATACAACCGGACACTATGTAATGATTATGTGGGTTTATTTAAATGTATCAGAATTGTAGTAGGCAAAGACAAGGGAAGATGCAAATTTTACAGTTGTCAACAGAATGCGATGATGTTAACTATAAGCGACTATAAGCGCGGCTGAAGGAGGTAAGAGAATATACAGGATAAAACAGAACAATGCAAAAGTATGAGTTAATGAATCAGTCGGACGGGAGCTTAATCAGCATTGGATGAAACAAACCTATAGAGGCAAGAAACAAATCAGCTCAAAAGAAAGCTTCGTTAACGATAGGAAGGGAAAAAATAGCACTCACATTAATTCTTGGAATTTATCCCACATATCTTTATCCCCAACTAACTTTCTACTCAGCTTGATATAATTCGGTATAGTCAAATCTGACATTTTCCAAGGTGTTATCCTCTTCAAAGCTTTCTCGAATTTACTTTTCTTTTTCTGTATTTCCGCGTCTCCTTTGACTGTCTCAGAGTTATCATCGAATAAGCTATCGTCGAATTCAGGTAAGAGATGTAGTGGTATAGGAAGAGGTTGGACACTTTGATCTGTTTGAATTTGTGATTCATTTCCATTTCCGTTTCCGTTTCCAGGATTGGGGAGTAACATATCTTTTTTATAAGTCGTATATTCAATCTCCCAATTTGGTGTCTCACTTTGTTTACTCAGTCTCGGTAAGTAGAATTGAGTATAACCTAATGGGGATAATGCTCTATTTGATCTTGAAGGTGATTGCTTAGAATAATATCTTGGTTTGCGTTTGAACACGCAATGTGGTTTATCTTCATTTTCCACTTTGTTGCAATCATCTTTCGGTTTTTTACCATGTCGATGTCCTGGTCTTCTGTCTTTCTTCTTCGTTATTTCCACGTCGTCATCCTCCTCATATTCAGCTTCGTCACCAAGCTCCTCCTCGTCGTCTTCCAGAAGGGAACCATTGTGATGTGGCTGATAGAAATAATCTTCATTCCTCTCGTCACCCAATCCCGAGATGTTGTATCTATTTCAGCCGTATCAGCTTACAATACCTCACATAGGATATCCTGCTCTTGGAGAGGATTGATGTATGTGAAACAGTCTCAAGGTTTTTGCATGAATGTATAAAATCAGGACTTACGAGAATACTCTGACGCCAGGTAGATAAGTGGGAATGACACTGGCAGCCACATTGATAGCTACGTAATCTTTGAGTTTCAGGTTTTTCCCAGATGGCATATCTTGGAAATCTTTCTTCAGTTCTTCTTTCAGCGTATCTCCTCCTCCAAAAGTGATCACTCTTCCATCAGATGAGAATCTTGTTTCTAGCGAAGGCAGAGAAGATAAGTTCGCAGTGAGTGGTGAGAAGTTCTTCTTTGATCTAGCTTTTGATTTCGGTCTGGCCACTGGTGTAGATTCAAGCTCGTCAACATCTATGAAAAAGAAATGGTCGATGTTCCTATAAGCGATTCTGTCAGCTTAGGGTGTGCGAACTTGTTCACTCTACATCGCGCGATGTCGAGCTCTGTCGCATCACAGTGTAGATAGCAATTACTCTTACACTAGTCACACTTACATGTGTCCGAATAAATGTCCAACGATCGTATCTTGATATCTTAATGCCAAATCACCATATCGCAGGTCTAGCGTGCGAAAGACCATCAGTAAGCATATTTCCAAAGAGAGTGACATCGCTCGTTAAAGAAATGATAAGTGAAGCCAAACTCACAACAATTATCATAATAGTAACCCATATGAGGAGGTACATGACCTGTTAACCAAACTTGCATTCCTCTATCCCTAAAATTAGATAATTGAACATCTAACCAATCCATCTCTAGAGCTCCTGGATCATTCGAATGATCTCCACATCCATCCACCACTAAACTCGACGACATTCAATGTTATATCAGACAACTGTACTGTATAGGCGAGGGATTAGAACAGCTTACGTGTATTCGAGTCATACCAGAACAAGGTGTTCAACGAAATGACAGCTAATCTATCTGGAATCACTTCGGAAGAATAATATGCTCCTCTTTCGAAAACATGTGCGAAATCAGGTGGGATGAATTTACCCCATATACTAAAGCACGTTATAGCTTTAGCTGTTATTCGAGAGTGAAGTTCCCCTCTCATCCACCCTAGGGGGAAAACGGGGTTCGACTCACTGTAAGAATTCTTCTGTCAGTTTACTAGGTCCAGCCGCCATTACGTTATGTGGCCAGATATCGTTATTACCTATGCTGGGTACTATAGGTATATCGGTACCGAATGTATCTAACATTTTGGACACGATCATTCGATTCAGTTTGTAGATTTCACTTGTTGAACGAGGAAGTGATCGGTCTATGTCGTGTCTAAAATTACAGCAGCTTGGCTTAGCATGAGTAGACCGGAACGATGCGTTGCATTGATCTCACCTGGCATTATCACCTGTCCAAACTATGAAATCAACTTCGTCCTTCCATTCTTTCTTCAACCAATCAAAGGTGATATTGACGAGCGACATAGGTGTGTCACATTTCCTGAATGTCGTGTGAAGATAAGATTGAAAGTCAACGAGTGATTCTTACCATATGTGAACGAGAAAGCCAGCTACTCACGATACGGCTGTACCCCATTCACCAGCTAAATCAACACCATTTTTGTCCTTCTTTTTCTTCTCAACCTCCATCTCATCGTCATCGTCTACCTCATCCTCATCAATTCTTTCTGCTTGCTCAGCTACATGTTCAAGGGCCTTTCCTTTGCCCTTTTTACTTTTGTTCTTCCTGTGACAACCCGATTCAAATGTAGCGCCCGTTTTATAGTGAGGATCAGGATGTATGTCTGTTATATGTAGAAACCTTCCTTTGAGAGCTACATCATTCATTCATGTTAGCTGAATCACACACGCCAGGATACAACTAATTGGACTCACGTCTTCTCTTGGGCCTCAGACTAGAAGGTATGTCAGATGAATCATAAGGTGAGAGGGACGGCCCAAATACAGCTTGATCGGAAGCAGCGGCGGCGGATGCGGTGATTGCTAGACCTAACACACCGGCCAGGAGAATCGATCGCATCTTGACAACTGTTCCTTTCGCAGATCTTTGCGCTTTAGACAGGTCTGTCTTGACAACTGCCAGTCTTTTAAGCGCCGGGGTATATTGTGCAAAGTGTTCGCGTCGTGGGAAGAACGTCGGTCTGTATTAAGTCGTGTGAGCGTTTAGCGGGGGGATGTAAGATGTTCAATTGGATTAGCTCGTGATCCAACAACAACGAAGCACTGAATTGGATTGATTTCGGTCACTTGGTTTTTTCACGAACGTGTTAATAATTAAACTATAATCCGTCGAAAAAAGAGATCATCCTAACGTCATAAATGATCAAGGGTTCCAACCAGGCATGCGAACTCCCCTTTTGTCTTCCGGCATGAAGACTGCGCGCCTATCAACTGACAACATTGTCCATTCATTTATCTTCTTTTTATCTACTTTCGGCAGTTTGATAATTTTTGTTATCAATCAAGTCATCATACCGAGATCTCTTTTCCTCTTGGGCTCTTCAACATACGAATCGAAGTAGAGTACGACAGTCTGACATAGCAAAGAGAGCATACTTTGTTCACTCATCTTTCTTCTTCCTCTTGTAAGTTCATATCTCAACACTACTGACCACTCAATTGACCTTACATACATAACAAGGCTAACGTCTCCAATCGTCCACCATTTCAGAAGCTTCACCAACTGGCTTGATCACGGTCCTACTGGGACTATACACTAAAAATGGTGAGCCTTTTTTACTTTGCTGGTGTAGTTAAATCAGTGTAAAGTTCCACCTCAACATATCCCACCGTTGCTACTATACTATCCATCCGCTTCGAAAGCCATTATCAGTGTACGATCATACGCTAATTCTCACATCATCAGCTCCGTCGGCAAACACGAGAACGGCGGGAATACATCTACAAGAAATCACAGGAAACTCAAGAAAGAGCGATTTACGAGAGGAAACAGAAGATCAAAGATCTACTGGCTCAAGGGAAACAACTACCGACGGAATTAAGAAAAGAAGCTAGAACTTTGGGTGGTAAAGATTTGGTTTTAGATGAAGCTCAAGTTGGTGAGTCGATACAAGGACACGGGGATCCGTTGAAACGAGAGGATGTCAGGATTCGTAGCGGTTCTTACTAATTCTTTTTGATTCGGTTTAGACCCATCATCGCACATCGATGACGAGTATGCCAAAGTTGGTACTTATGATCCCAAGATCGTGATCACAACTTCACGATCACCTTCTTCTAGATTACTTCAGTTTTCAAAGGTGAGCCAGGTTTTTTCGCGAAATCTTGAAACAACGGCTTTTTCCACTAGAAGAAGGGTCTGACGTATTTCTCGTTGTTGATACTAGGAACTGCGATTAATATTCCCAAATTCCTATCGGCTGAACAGAGGAAACACGGTAATCAAAGATCTAGTCTCAGCATGTAATTCACAAGGTGTATCAGATCTAGTTGTCATACATGAACATAGAGGTGTACCTGATGCTTTAATCATATCACATCTCCCTCACGGTCCAACACTATCAATGACTTTACATAACGTCACTTTGAGACATGACGTTTCATCGAATTCGAATTCAACTGTATCTGAACAATACCCTCATTTGATTTTCGATCAATTTACAACTAAATTAGGTGAAAGAATTACTGGTATTTTAAAAGCTTTGTTCCCCGTACCGAAAGATGATTCCAAAAGAATAATGACTTTTAGAAATGAGAATGATTTCATATCTTTCAGGTGAGTTGTACACCGAAGTAGAATATATTAATACTCTATGACCTCCAGTCTTACAATCAATACTGATATCTGGATCGAACCTATAGACATCACGTGTTTGCTAAAACTGGTCATAAAGACGTTCAATTAGCTGAAGTTGGACCTAGGTTTGAAGCCAAACGTGAGTTTCAGGTCTGAACCCCTTATTCCTACTTTGACGATGACGTCCTTTTATACCGAATGGGAATGAGCTCATGTCGTCACATGCTACTTCACAGCATACGAGATCCGCCAAGGTACAATTGATCAGACGGAAGCAGACGTCGAATGGTTATTGAGACCTTACTTGAGAACTGCTAAAAAGAGAAATCAAATGTAATCCTGCAGTTTCGTATTTACTTCACGCTCTTCAATTGTTGTATCTATTTCATATTACCCAATTCGCATCCTCATACCAATCTCATTCGCATATCATTCACATACCATGCATATCATACGTTTGAATGTTACACTAATTCGTTTCACATTAAGTCTTCGGAAGCGCACAATAGGTCGTGAAGGGCGAAACGACCCTCTGTTATGGCGAGTGTTGTGGCGTACCTCACATTATTGCACATGCTGTCACATGACCGAGCAGCGATGAACCGATAGAACAGCCAGTTGTACATGTCATTTTATGAGTTTTGCATAAGACATGATCCTCCTCGTTCCCCTTCCCAAACGACATGAAACGGATATTCTTCACCTAGATCTGATTATTGTTATTGTAAATGTTAATTTAGTGAAGAGATCGATGCTATGAAATGGGACAAATGCGATTGTAGTGCTTATCAGAGCGTGAATGCTGAATGCTGAATGTGATGATGATTGATTGGAAAATATATAACAAGTAACAATGAATGACGGATGATGAACGATGTTTATGAGTTACGACAAGTGGATACAGAATGATGGTTGCGAAATAAGAAAGGATGACTTTGAAAACGGACCATGAAAAGATATGAAGCGTGAAATTTCAACAAAGAGAAAGAAAGGAAGATGAATGACAATGTTTAGAAGTTGTGCCAGGATGAAGGAAGAACAAGCCGGTTTTTATGATTGATCGAATGGATTGTGAACTTGAATTGATGATGTAAGGGAATTTTGTAACATTTTAATGATCGGGAACAGGAAGATTTCGGAAGACACGATTGAAACCATTTGAGCTTGATGTGGTTGATAAAATCTGGGGGTCAGCGAAGGCTAATTGCTTCCCGCCCGATTTCGTGCTCCCGTAGCGTGCATAAGACCCCTAGAAGGTCATCAGCTGCACTATCCGGGAAAATGCTGCGCCCATCCATAGCTCACAAAGATCGAAGAAGATCGTTTCCGCTCTGGGAGTTTCGTAAAGTGGTGCTAAAGGCTCGACAGGTCTGTCGAACCCGAGCGTGTTCCGCGGCAGAGAACTAGATTTTAGATTCGATGTAAGCTGGATTTAAGAAGCCAGATGTTTTCACGACTTACGTAGGATGAAATGAAAGCTACATGTAGGGCAGATTTTCGTCAGCTCGTTCCTATTTGATGGCAGTGTTTTGACTTACCAAGATGCGCTTTGCCAATGGATGATGTGGCGATTGCGACTAAACCTGGTGTTCTGCTGTCATTCAAAACCAAACAATTGTCAGTAGAAGTTCCCTCGTATCGTCATTATCGGAAGTACATACCCGTCATCATGCGCGCAGATTGCATTCGCATATTTGGGTACGTTTATTCGAAGATCTTCAGTCACAGCAATTTTTGCAAAATTGACTCCATGATGGGTGACAGCAACGGGCGGGTATGATGTCAGAATTGCGTCACATGTACGACGGTGGGTCTGAGGATAACCAATAAGTTTTGTTATGGCAAAACTGAAAATTGTCAAGAGAGTCAGCCCATAGTGGTGATCAGACAAATTGGACTTACTGTCCGAATTGATTATTGGCTACACGAGCAATGTCATCCAAGATCTTCCTCATGGTCAGCTGTATTGATTCATGGTAGGCGGTAGGAAGCAGCTCACTTCCTTGAAACACGGTTCCATTAGTTCTTGTGATCCAAATACTTCAAAAACCTGCTGGACAGCAATGGAGCCGTGCTGGAGTCAAATCAGCTGATTGTTCCCTATCCTCTCCTTCGGGTTGACTCACCTCGTTGACACAGGCTAATTCGCACCAACGTCCAGACATCTCGTCGTTGATTCTGGGGGAATTTGTTAGCTCGTGAAGCAACGACTTAGACGAGAAGAGATTCACCTCTCAAAAATGCCAAATTGCTTTGCTTGTCTGCACAATTCAAGGTACTGCAACGATTGTACTCAGCCTGATTCCCATTGATTGATACTTAATCACGTACTTCTCTCCAAAGCCTTCTGGCACCGCTCCTCATAGAATCAAAGACTCCGAATTTGATCAAGGCTTCCGAGATAGGTTCCTGTGTGTTCTGATTAGTCATAGGGCCTTTTCGAAGCGAGCGCAAAGTCATTACCTCAAGCTCTTTGATCACAATGGCTTTGCACAAGACATGGGTACCAAATTTGTCGCTCGCAATACTCACCACGTCCTCCCTGAGAGACGATCAGCTGAACGACCGAGGCTTGAAGCATGGACTTACTGAATTTCTTTGATGAATGCTACCTTGTCCTCCGTATCTCCTTTTTCAAGCAATTGCTGGCAAAGATAGTTTCCGCAAGATGTGAAACAAAGTGCTTTAGCCCAGTCCAGGATCGACTGGACGAGGATGGCGCCGGAGCCCACTGTCCGAGGGATACCAAGACGAGTCTGTCGATATATTCAGCGTTCACTCGGTCTCTAGCGATTCAGGACGAGTAGGATGATTGACTTACGGACAGAGCGTTAACAGCAGCTTTTAATCCCGTACTGGACGTCCAAGATATGAGCATCGAGCCGAATCTAATGGCTATTGCTTACCTTTCAGAACTACCTTTGGGTATCCTGTGAGCAATGATCCAAACGATCGGTCTGATGAAATTGTCAGGTAGATTCGTGAAGCTGAAGGTACCTTGAAGTATAGGTTGGATGATATGTGCAGGAGCGATGTACGACGCTTTGTCAATCTAAGGGTACATAAGTTGTCAGGTTGATGTGACTCGAGAGAATCGACCCCAATTGCTTACATGATCATCCGGTCTACTGCTGAAACGCGTGGGGTCAAAACACAGTTCTGGATCTTCGAATCTCTGTAACCCAAGACCGGCCACCTGGCCGTACCCGGTGGTGATGAATGAAGGGTTGATGTTATCAAAGATCATGGAGGATCGAGAACTGATAGACGGGGATGTATAAGCTCTGGGATTATGGTTCTAGGTCGAAAAGATTGTCAGCAGAGGATTGTACGCAGCAGCTAAGAGGTTTCCGAGCAGGGGTGAATTGACTAGATAATACAAGTTGCTCACCGGATAAGAATTTCTCTCCCTCAATTTCTGATTCTCAAAGGTCAACTCCCTTATTTTGTCTTCGGCAATTGCGAGACGCTAAGCGCAAAACGTCCTATCAGTCAAATCTGCTTTGCGGAGAAGGGGTGACACGGATCTCACCTGTTCCAAAGAAACCTTGTTCTCATGTTGATGTTGGTGTTGAGTATGCTTCGCAGGGATGGGTGGACCCCAAGTGCCACTGTTAACTCCGGGCATAAAAGGTGATGCTAGAGCATGTGGAGTTATCTGGTTCCCATGAGAGGGGAGGTCACCGAGCTATGATAGTCCCCTTAGCTGCCTTCATTCGGAGCGCAGTATCGTTATATCACAAAGGGAGAGACGTACAACTTTTCGATGCTCGTTATACCCGATTGATGTGAGAGCCAATCCTTGACTTATTGCGCCGATATTGGAAGTAGACAGACTTCGGTATTTTTCAGACCATAAAGGTTGCTCATTTGGAGTAGCCACTACTGGACTTGCGTCACCCGATGGAGGTGTATTGCCAGGAGTAGTTTGGCGACTACGATGAAGTGTAGATGGTCCAGCAATAGTGGTGGAGGAGCTTTGAGGAGTAAACTGGGTCCAGGGAGATGAAGTGAATGGCTGGAATGTCATCTTGCGTCGAGTGAGACAGCGCTAAGGATGAACGAGGAGGGTGAAGTCAAGTATGATGGAAAGTCTGATTGGTGCGAGAGAGTAGATGCGAGATACAAAAGATTGAGAATATGTGAATTTCCAATTTTGCAAGCTTTTCAATGGAGGAAGGATAAGAAGGAGAAAATTAATTGCCTTTGGGGAAAAGGGCAACGGTGGTACAAGCGAGATTATAATATGACTCAAAGCATTGGGGGAAGTCTGTCACGAGGTGTGATGAATTGGAATGCAGTGAGGTGAAGATCTATTGATCAGGCTCACTTTCTTACAATAAGAGGGGGATGATAAAGATGAAGATGAAGAGAAAGAGAAAGAATGAGATTGAGGGCAGAGGATGAGATGAAGATGTTATATATATAGTATAGTTGGTGGTCGCAATGCACACATATAATACATGGACAATTCAAAAAAACACACACACTCTTCCAACGTACTCTCTCAACCTAATTAGAAAAAGAACAGTCGCGAACTGGGGTCTCCACAGTCACGTGACTGGTGTCATCTGGGTGTCACGTGGGTGTATTTGATTCCATTGGACGAAT